>NW_015176065.1:166464-166659 GCF_001447785.1 Gekko japonicus | reverse complement strand
TCCCCTCCCCGCAACAGACACCCTGTGAGGTAGGTGGGGCTGAGAGAGCTCTGACAGAAACTGCTCTTTTTCAAGGACAGCTCTGACAGAACTATGGCTTGCCCAAGGTCATCCAGCAGGTGCAAGTGGAGGAGTGGGGAATCAAACCTGGTTCTTCCATATTAGAGTCCACGCACTTAACCACTACACCAAACT
>NW_015176065.1:164143-165554 GCF_001447785.1 Gekko japonicus | reverse complement strand
CTCCACCCCCTTTTTTCCTCCTGGGGGCGCCGGTTGGGGACCGCGGGGGGCGCCGGGGGGATCTCTCGAGGTCGTCTAGACTGACCCCCTCCCGCTCGGACGGGGCTTCCTGGAGATTTTGCACGGGGGTTGAACCGATGTGTGCGTTCCCCTTCGACGCGTGTCTAAGGACTGAAAGGGAATCTCTCCCCAAACGCCCCGGTTTGTTTTGCAAATTATTTATTTTGGAAATCAGGCTTTTTTGGGGGGGGGGAGAAGCGGAGCCACACCCCCCTCCCTCCCTTGTATGGTGCTCCCAAGCACCCCTCCCGGTGTCGTTGCTGCGAACCCACTTTTTTTTCTTTAACAGATTTTTATTGGCATTCCAAAAATATACAGTATATAAGAATGAAGCGACAGCAGTGTAGCTTCTATACGGGTTGAACCGTCATAAATAGCAAAGCTATTTCCGCGTTGCAGTGTGATAACCCACTTTTGATAGACTGCGCCTCGCCCCGGAGGTTCCATCGAGGGCGCGGGTTTATGCCCCCTTTTTCTCCTGTCGGAAGGGGCGCTGCATTCCGGTTGCTTTCTCTCTCTCCCCATCGCAGGGCCGGACGGCAAGGCCGTCGCTGCCCTCTCTCTTTTCCCTCGCCCGCCCTTTAGTAGACGCTCCCCCCCCAGCAGACTGTACACACGTTACAGCGGACTCGCGTCTGTGCCCGCCTTGTCCGCGCGCGCTAACCCTCTCTTTGCGAGCCGGGGCCGGCTTTTGGCTTGCAAAATAAAACCGGGGCGTTTGGGGGGGAGGTTCCCTTTGAGCCCCAGACACGCGTTCAAGGGAACGCACGAATTGCTTCGCCGCCCCCCGTGCAAAAAAACAAAAAAGGGAACCAGATCCGCGTTACGTACTCGTGCAGTCCGGCTACAGAGAACACGCTTCGCTTTCGTGATCCCAGCAGAGTCGTTTCCGTGTTAATCGGACGTGTGTACGGCCGGACGCGTGTTTGAAAGCCCGTCTACATCCAGGTCCCGGTTCCTGGCGTTGTTTTTTTTGACGATGCAGACCTATATGTTTGGCGCTCCTCGGAAAGGGGGTTGCCCTCTGGAGGCCCGTGCGTCCCCTCGCGCGCGCCTGCACGGGTCGCGCCCACTTTTCCCAGTAACGTGTGGACGCGGTTCGAACCATCACCCAACATTGCAATTGCTCCGCTGAGACCACGAGAGAGAGATTTTTCCTGTCCTCCGCCCATTGCCGAAAGGAGCCCGGGCTAATCGCCGCCGGCGCCTGGCCTTTCTCTTGCGGCCGACGCGTGTCGAGGCTGGGGCGTCGGAACAGGACGCGCGGCAGATGCGTGTCCGGAGCCATGCTTTGGTGGCATTGCAGCTGTTGCATTTCCTCGGGGGGGGGTCGCGCTGGGTAACCCCCCCC
>NW_015176065.1:157184-163611 GCF_001447785.1 Gekko japonicus | reverse complement strand
ACCCGGCAACCAGTGTTTCCTCTAAGCTGAGTCGGTGTCAGGTAGCTCACAGCTTTTTTGCCTCTGGCTCACACATTTTCGTCTCAGCTGAGGAAGGAGGGCTCCAGAGCAAACTAATTGATGCAGTAGCCAAATCACTCGCTCACAGCTTTCATGCCAGCAGCTCCCAAAGTGGAATTTTTGCTCACTGGACTCCACAGCTTAAGCCCCGCCCCCCTCAGGCTCTGCCCCCAAAATATTCAGGTATTTCCCAACCAGGAGCTGGCAAACCCTGGCTACAAGAGGAAACGATTTGCCTGCCTCTTCCTCTCCCAGGCTTTAGGTCTTGGAACAGGAAGTAGTGCTACGTATTTATGTTTATTAGCCACCTGGCCTCCTTAGGGAGCTCAGGGTGGCTTATGAGCATACATAGAACACATCGAATAAAAACACATTAAAGACAGAAAGCTAGAGTTGAAAACCAGTATTCAGTGCCTAAGCTTAACGAAATGCGGTCCTGAATAAAACCCGTCTTCAGGTGCCTCCTAAAGATCAAACTGTGAGTGAGCCAAGGGTGACTGAACTGTTCCCTCTAAGCTGTGGAGTCTTGTGAGCAAAAATTCTACTTTCTGAGCTACTGGCATTAAAAGTTGTGAGCGAGCGATTGGGCTAACTGCAGAAATTGGTTTGCCCTGGAGCCATCCTTCCTGGGCGGAGACAACAATGTGTGAGCCGGAGGCTAAAAAGCTGTGAGGGAACACTGGTGACTGTAGGACCATATTTAAGTAAAACAATCGGTGAACTTCACTGTAAGGTTCCTATCTGTATCACACTTAAAATAAATTCCATTATATATTGGTCACAGTGAATTTCTTAAACAAAGCTGCTTTCTGAAGGCGTACAGTCCGACGTTTGATGAGGCACCCAGGGTATCCCTAAAAATTAGACAATCTGCTTTGGGGTCAGGAAGGAATTTTCCTCCCAGCTGGATTAGCCCAGGGATCACAGAGATTTTCCCCCCTGCCTCTGGACATAGAGCAGGGGTCAGCGTTCCCTCTAAGCTGAGTCAGTGTGAGCTAGCTCACAGTTTTTTTAGCCTCCAGCTCACGCATTTTTGTCTTAGCTCAGGAAGGAGGGCTCCAGAGCAAACTAATTGATGCAGCAGCCGAATCGCTGGCTCACAACTTGAATGCCAGTAGCTCACAAAGTAGAATTTTTGCTCACAGGACTCCATGGCTTGGCAACCTCATATATGTGTGTGCGCGCAACCTCTGAAAGTCATGGCAACATCTGGTGACCAGTGTTCCCTCTAAGCTGAGTTAGTGTGAGCTAGCTCACAGTTTTTATAGCCTCCAGCTCACACATTTTTGTCTTAGCTCAGGAAGGATGGCTCCAGAGCAAACTGATTCATGCGGTAGCTAAACTGCTCGCTCACAACTTTAATGACAGTTGCTCACAAAGTAGAATTTTTGCTCACAAGACTCCACAGCTTAGAGGGAACATTGGCAGGGGTCTCTGGGGGAGGAGTGTGAGAGGTACCTGTGGACTTCCTGCATTGTGCAGGGGGTTGGACTTGATGACCCTCTGTGTTTCTAAGAGGAAGGGCTGATTGGGGCTCGAATGCAGTTAGAGTATTTCTACCCTGTAGGCTTAGAATGAACGTTGTATCGGTTTAGTTGTCATGTCTTTCCCAAAGGGACTCTGTGATTTTTGCCATTGTGGGGAAAACAGAAGTGGGTACAGTTCTTCCACAAAACTGGAGTTTTCTGGGTCCTCTAGAGGGGGAAGTCTTTTCACTTAATACCAACTTAAAAACCGAACTTGAAGGGCATGTCTTTGAGATCTTGGGGTACCGTAAACATCTTTGGTATCTAGTTCCCTCGTTTGGTAAAGGAGTGTTCATTTGGTCCAGTTAGGAGTACCTGATGTTACTTTAAATTTAAGGTGACACTTGACATTTCAATACGATATGTATTTTAGAAGGTTGCTGTTAACTTCCAAGGTATTATGCAATGCCCTGTCGATGCTTTTCCTCTAGTATGGTTGGGATCACTCGGGCCACAAAAGGAAGCGGCTCCCCCCGGTTAAAAGGTCCCTGGTGTGCTACCTGAAAGGAAGAGAGGTGCGGATGCAGAATGAGTCCAGCTACCACCGACTCCTGCACGGGTACGCCGCCCAGCAGCTGCCCAGTCTCCTGAAGGAACGGGAATTTCACCTTGGGACCCTGAACAAAGTCTTTGCCTCTCAGTGGCTGAATCACCGGCAAGTGGTGTGCGGGACAAAATGCAACACAGTAAGTATGGGGGGTGTCTCTCTGATTTCCTTGGTTGTTTCCCCTCTGTGTATTAGAAGAAGAAAAGATTGGATTTATATCCCGCCCTTTACTACCCAGAGGAGTCTCAGAGTGGCTTACAAACTCCTTCCCCTGTGGTAGGTGGGGCTGAGAGAGCTCTGACAGAAACTGCTCTTTTTCAAGGACAGTTCTCATCAGAACTGTGGCTTGCCCAAGGTCATCCAGCAGGTGCAAGTGGAGGAGTGAGGAATCAAACCCGGTCCTCCCAGATTAGAGTCCGCACACTTAACCACTTCACCAAACTGGCAGTAAGCACCACAGTACGTTAGCAAGAAACAGGCAAGTAAGGCAGAGATTCCAGTTGAAATCTCATTGCCTGTATTTTTGGGCAGTAGGTCACATATTTCATAGAATCCTTGAATCACAGAGTTGGAAAGCACCATACAGGACATCTACTCCAACCCCCTGCTGAATGATCAGCCAAGAACATCTCTGACAAGTTTTTGTGTAGCCGCTGCTTGAAGACTGCCAGGGAGGGGGAGCTCACCACCTCCCTATGCAGCCGATTCCACTCTTGCACAACTCTGACTGTCAAAACGTTTGTATTTCGTGTTTCTCAGCTGGTACCGGCTCCTAAGGCCAGTTTGGTGTAGTGGTGAAGTGCGCGGACTCCAATCTGGGAGAACCAGGTTTGATTCCCCACTCCTCCACTTGCACCTGCTGGATGACCTTGGGCAAGCTGTAGTTCTGACAAGAGCTGTCCTTGAAAAAAGAGCAGTTTCTGTCAGAGCTCTCTCTGCCCCACCTGCCTCCCAGGGTGTCTGTTGTGGGGAGGGGAATGGAAAGGAGTTTGTAAGCTGCTCTGAGACTCCTTCGGGTAGTGAAGGGCGGGGTATAAATCCAGTCTCCTCCTCTTCTTCTTCTTCTAAGGTAGTTTATTAAATCACAGGATATCCTATACAATTTTTTTATCACAATAAATTGCATAAATATTTTTTTCCCAGATGTATGCAGAACAAAAAAACCTTATTTCAGTATGTGTGATACACACCATATATTTTCTATGCTGCCCTGGGAGCAAAATGTGGGGAAATGGGGCATAAATTTCATAATTACATATTAGGATTAAGTGCAGTCGCAGTTGAGTTTCTGTCCGGTTGGACATGTGTGGTTTCAGCTGCCTTTGAGGAGAGTCCATAGCTGGTGGGCAGAACATCTGCCTCTGTCGCTCTGTCCCACGCTGAACGTCCTTGCTTTGGTCCCTAGCAGCTCCATTTTAAAAGATCTCCATTTAGCGAGACTGCCTAAGAACTCTCACAGAGGGCCCCCATTTTTTTTGACATGCTATTGAGCTAGATCAGGGGTCCCCCAGTGCGGTGCCTGCAGACATCTTTCCTTGCACTCGCCAAGTGCTTTTATAAGCAGACTCAAGGATCCATAGGTAAGCCACAGCAGTCGTTTAGTGACTGTGCCCATCTTGCTGTGTCAGAATTCCAGAGGTGTCCAGAGGTTAAAAAAGGTTGGGGATCCCTGCATTAGACTACGCTGCCCTTTTAATGTATGGAAGGTGCTTAGGAACATGAGAACATAAGAGAAGCAAATGTTGGATCAGGCCAGTGGCCCATCCAGTCCAACACTCTGTCTCACACAGTGGCCAAAAATATCAGGTGCCATCAGGAGGTCCAGCAGTGGGGCCAGGACACTAGAAGCCCTCCCACTGTTGCCCCCCCCCCAAGCACCAAGAATACAGAGCATCACTTGCCCCAGACTGAGAGCTCCTATCTATACCTTTGGCTAATAGCCACTGATGGACCTCTGCATAAGAGGTGTGTTGTGGAAACAGGGTGGTGGGAACCCTTGAAGTAAATGGCTCAGTGGTGTAAGCCGGATTCGTATGCGTCAGCGTAGCGGTGCATTTTTAGATACATACAGCACACCTTTGTGTCACTTTCTGACAAGGTTGTGTTTACTGCTGTGGGAGCTGTTGTGTTCAAAATAGAGTCGCTTGAAAAAAAGATGTCTTGAAGCGAACACTTTTAAGTACACGTTCTGTCAGTCTTATGTTCGTTTTATACGTCCTAGTTTCTTCAGAGCACTTAGTTATTGGGTCGCCGGGCACTTTTGGGTTTAATGCTGGATGACATGACGGTGGGGGAGAGAGAGAGAGAGAGAAGTGTGGCAAATCCTTAGTTGTCAGCGTAGCGGTGCATTTTTAGATACATACAGCACACCTTTGTGTCACTTTCTGACAAGGTTGTGTTTACTGCTGTGGGAGCTGTTGTGTTCAAAATAGAGTCGCTTGAAAAAAAGATGTCTTGAAGCGAACACTTTTAAGTACACGTTCTGTCAGTCTTATGTTCGTTTTATACGTCCTAGTTTCTTCACAGCACTTAGTTATTGGGTCGCCAGGCACTTTTGGGTTTAATGTTGGATGACATGATGGTGGGGGAGAGAGACAGAGAAGTGTGGCAAATCCTTAGTTTCCAGTTCCATATTGATTCTAAATTAAACGGTGGTGGAATATCCTGACAGAACGCTGGAACAGGCTGATGAAGAAAAGAACGCAGAATCAGTATCAGGAACGCTGAGTTCATTGTTGCGTCCAGATTGGCTTCAGTGGGTATGTGCCTGGTGCTGGGAGTTTTATAGAGGGGTGGAAATGGTACTCAGTGCCTGATTTAGGGCGACAACAGAAATTGCCGGAAGAGCCCTGCTGGATCAGACCAGTGAGGGTCCACCTAGTCCAGCATCCTGTCTCACACGGTGGCCAACTGGTTCCTCTGGATGACCAGCAACAGCGCAGAGAGGCTGAGGCCTTCCTCTGATATTGTTTCCTGGCTCTGGGATTCAGAGGATTAGTGCCTCTGAATGTGGAGGTTCTCCTCAGCCACCGTGGCTAGGAGCCCTTGATAGACTTCTCCATTAATAGTACCTCCTGGAACTGGGTGCCTGAGTGAAGCTAAAACAGCCATGTGCTTGATATCGTCCATGGATAGCAAGCGTGTAACATCCCAAGTGGATAGCAGATGTGTAACAGCTGGAAGAGGGGAGGCCCTGCTTCTTGGGGAAGGGCAGCATCTGAGGCATTAGAGGTCCATCCTGCAGGACCTTAAGCTGTGTGTGTTTCGCTGGATCTTGCAAAGGGCTTGTGTGAAGAAGGAATCAGCAGCAACTAAGGTATCTGGAGCAGAGGCCCCCAATGATTTTGAGGCTCTGGGATTTTCAGAGGGGGTGGTGAGCGCCACCCCAAGGTGGCTTCCGTGGGAGGTGGAACCAAACCCCCAATGACGGCCTGAGGATGCTGAACTAGATGAACCACTGGTCATCGTACGTTCTTATGTTCATTTTACCCTTCCCGCTGCCACAATGGATTTGTTTTCGGATTTTAATTATTTCAGCTCATTTTTATTGTAAGCTGCCATGGGAACTGTTGTGGCTAAAAGTCGGTCTGTAAATATATCTCCGTCCAGCGTTTCAAGTTATTGGTGCTAAGCTCCCTCTAAGCTGTGGAGTCCTGTGAGCAAAAATCCTACCTTGTGAGCTACTGGCATTAAAGTTGCGAGCGAGCGATTTGGCTCCTGCATGAATTAGCTTGCTCTGGAGCCATCCTTCCTGAGCTAAGATGAAAATGTGTGAGCCGGAGGCTAAAAAACTGTGAGCTAGATCACACTCACTCAGCTTAGAGGGAACACTGGTGCTAAGTAAGAATAGTAGAGGCAGTAGTACAAGGGGAAAAGGGTAGGTCAAGGAACCACAGGTTGCTGTGTTAAAACGCGACCCATCAAAATACTAAACGTTTTGCCATGGACAGAGGGAACTGTGTGGAGTAGTGTAACAACAAAGGAAAGATGCCAATAAAAGGTATTTGTTGTTGTTGTTGTAACAACAAAGGAAAGATAAGAAAGGCAGGCAGATATTAATCTAACTTAATTGTATTTGTAGAAAAGAGCAAGTCCGGGAGCACCTGAAAGACTCACAAAATCTGTGGCGGGATGAGCTTTTGTGAGTCACTGCTCACTTCTTCAGATATCTGAAACAGTGACCAGTGTTCCTTTATTTATTTATTTATTATTAACATTTTCCTCCCCGCAAACGGGCTCAGGGCAGCTTACACGAGAGCACAAGCCCATACATAAAAACAGTATAAAACATTAA
>NW_015176065.1:156012-156424 GCF_001447785.1 Gekko japonicus | reverse complement strand
TGCCAGCAGCTCACAAAGTAGGAATTTTGCTCACAAGACTCCACAGCTTAGAGGAAGCATTGTCCGTGACTCACGAAAGCTCCTCCCCTGCCACAGATTTTGTGAGTCTTTCAGGTGCTACTGGACTCCTGCTCTTTCCCCCCGCTACAGACAGACTAACACGGTCGGTGACCCATCTTAATTGTATTTGTTAGACATACATTGTACTGGTGAGTACGCTAAGCTGAGTATCAGGCAGTGGTTTGTGTGGGGGCGCTCCGTACAGACGGGAAAGGGGATGCGACGGATAAGCTGTTGGCAGGGGCCATTTCGTAGAAAAAGAGGTGCAGGAGCTCATTAGCATAACTCATTTGTATATGCCACACCCCCTGACATCACCGGAAGTGGGTCAGAAGGCCACACCAACCGCTCA
>NW_015176065.1:151601-155987 GCF_001447785.1 Gekko japonicus | reverse complement strand
ACCAAGAGTCCTTGAATTGGGTTCTGCACCCCCATCTTATGCTGGTTATCGGGGGTCATTTCGTAGAAAAAGAGGTGCAGGAGCTCATTAGTATAACTTATTAGCATAACTTGTTTGCATATGCCACACCCCGTGACATCACCGGAAGTGTGTCAGAAGGCAACACCCACCACTCAGGCTCAACTGGACTGTTTTGGATTGCTAGGTATTGGGGGGGGCGTGCAGATCTGTCTTCACAGAGGAGGGAGAGCTTGTACCTGAAGGTGGGGAGGGGGGCCTCTGCAACGTACCTGGCTGCTTCTTGCTCCTCGTGGCCCAACTTAGGGCTGCTGGGAGCAGGGGGCGGCACCCCCTGGGCTTCTTACTGCCGGAGCTCCACTCCTGTGTGCTCCCACAGGAAATGACCCCTGGCAGGTCCTGGGACTGAGGAATTGCCGAAATGGGGGACCCCGACCAGTTGCTGAATAGCTGGAAAACCCAGGGAGAGATGAGGTCAGGGGTGGAGCGCAACGGGTGTGATACCTTGGAGTATATCCTCCGAAGGTGCCATCCCCCCCCGGGAAGCTGATTGCTGTCATCTGGAGTTGTAATTCCAGGGCATCACCAGGCCATGCCTGGAGGATGGCAACCCCAGGAATTGAGGCCAGGGCCTTTGGCTTGAGAAGCAGAGGCTCGTCCACTGAGTGACAGCCCCTCCTCTAATTCAGAGGGGGACACAGATTATTTAAAATAAAACTGTGAGGATGCTGAGATGCTTATGAAACTGTAGGTACCCGGAGAAGCAGAGGGCTTTATTTTTCCTGCACTAGGCAGCCTGTTCTGTAAAGAGCTTCTCGGGCTTCAAAAATGCATCCTCCCTCGTGGATGGGTGGGTTTTGAGTGGTTGATTGATCCGACTCTGTTCCAGTAGCAGGCAGGAAGAGGAAGAGCCTTGGCATGCCGTAAGAGAGCCAGTTTGGTGTAAGGTTTAAGTATGCTGACTCTAATCTGGGAGAACCGGGCTTGATTCCTCATGCCTCCACTTGCAGCTGCTGGATGACCTTGGGCGAGCCATAGTTCTGATAAGAGCTGTCCTTGAAAAAGAGCAGTTTCTGTCAAGAGATCTCTCAGCCCCACCTACCTCACAGGGTGTCTGTTGTGGGGAGGGGAAGGGAAAGGAGTTTGTAAGCTGTTCTGAAACTCCGAGTGAAGGGCGGGGTATAAATCCAACCTCTCCTCTTCTTCTTGCTGGATCAGGCCAGTGGTCCCTCTAGTCCAGCATCCTGTCTCACACAGTGGCCAGCCAATTCCTCTGGAGATCCAACAACAGGGCATGGAGGCCGAGGCCTTCATAAGAACATCAAAAGAGCCCTAATGGATCAGACCAGTGAGGATCCATCCAGTCCATCATCCCGTCTCACACCGTGGCCAACCAGTTCCTCTGGAGGGCCAACAACAGGGCCCAGAGGCCGAGGCTTTCCCCTGAGAAGAACATCAGAGGAGCCCTGCTGGGTCAGACCAGTGAGGGTCCATCTAGTCCAGCATCCCATCTCACACAGTGGCCAGCCAATTCCTCTGGAGGGCCAACAACAGGGCAGAGAGGCTGAGGCCTTCCCCTGATGTTGCTTCCTGCTTCTGGGATTCAGAGGATTAGTGCCTCTGAATGTGGCTAGTAGCCACCGGTAGACGTCTCCTCCATTAATCTTTCTAATCAAAATCTGTCTGTGCCTGTCCCCTACTGCCACAATCCCAGTTTTGGGGGAATGCTGAAGTGCCAGAATTAAACACGATGCACTCTCTCAGTGTATGTTTTTGATCAGTCAGGAAATCGTATGTAACAGAACTCATTGTTTACTTCCAGAAGGGTATCAAGCCCTTGTGGTGGCGCCCCGTTGCGTCCTGTGGATTTCACGCTGCCAGAGAACACGTTTCAAGCTGCCTCTTTTTGTTTAGGAATACCAAGAGTGAAACCTGGCATATGCACAGTTCAGTTTACATCCCCGAGGAACCTAGCAAATGTTTCCGAGGGTGCATTGTTGAAGCTTCTGATGTACGTCTTAAAATTCAGATGAGACAGGCGTGCTCCGAGCTGCATATCACACAGCTATTTAACCACATTTAAGTGTAGGCGACCCAGGTGTTTGGAGGTTTGTACTGTCCTTATGGCTGCTTATGCCAACCTAGCAGTTCGAAAGCAAGAAATTGCAAGTAGATAAATAGGTACCACTTCAGTGGGAAGGTAACAGCGTTCCGTGCGCCTCGGCGTTTAGTCATGCCGGCCACATGACCACGGAAATGTCTTCGGACAGCGCTGGCTCTTTGGCTTTGAAACGGAGATGAGCACCGCAACCCTAGAGTCGGATTCGACTGGCTTTCGGGCAGGGGAATCTTTACCTTTACCTTTTATGGCTGGTTCACAGGTGAATGAATGACAGTTCACAATCCATCTTTACAGGCAAGCCGTCAGTACTAGAGCTCGTGGGCATCCAATGAAGCCGATGGGCAATAGATTCAGGACAGACAAAAAGAAAAGGGGAGGACATTGTGATGCCCACAGGAGTAAACAGCTTTAGAAGGGGATTAGCTAGATTCATGGAGGATGAGTCTATCAATAGCTACCAGCCATGGTGGCTAAGGGGAACCTCCACATTCAGAGGCGGTCAGCCTCTGAAACCCAGAGCCAGGAGGCAACATCAGGGGAAGGCCTCGGCCTCTATGCCCTGTTGTTGGCCCTCTAGGGGAACGGGTCGGCCACTGTGTGAGACAGGACGCTGGACCAGATGGACCACTGGTGTGATCCAGCAGGGTCCTTCTTATGACGGCCTTGGCCTCCAAGCCCTGTTATTAGCCCTTCAGAGGAACTGGATGGCCACTGTGTGAGACAGGATGCTGAACTAGATGGACCACTGCTCTGAGCCAGCAGGGCTCGTCTGATGTTCTTAGTACTACATAGGAGATGAGTGCAACCAGAACTCGGATGCTAATGTTCTAGCAGCTGCAAGGATCTAATGTTGGGCTGTGACTTTAGTTTTTCCATATTACTGTGTTGCAGCAGAAACCAGAAGGAACTCTTGTGGTACCTGAAATATTATTGTTATTGTTGTTGTTATTATCATCATCATTATTGTTATTATTCCTCTAATTTATACCCCCACCAAGATAGGCTCAGGGTGGCTTAGACTAATTGAGGCATAATACAATCTTCTAAATCTTCTTGTGTTCCTTCTTTGTGGTGGTGGTGGTGGGGGTGATCCTGATAAAGTCCTTAATTTTTGCGTGCGTGCGTGCGCGCCCCTGCCTGGAAGTCACGGCGACTTCTGGCGACTCCTACTGGGGCACGGAGGACGTTCAGAGAGGCGGCTTGCTATTACCTGCCTCTGCCTCCCGGCCTTGGTATTCTCTGGAGGCCTCCCATCCGAATACTTGCCAGGGTCGGCCCTGCTTAGGTTCTGAGATCTGACGAGATCGGGCTGGCCCGGGCTAGCCAGATCAGGGCGTGATCCTGATAAAGTGAGCCTCCAGCTGCCTGTGCAGTTTACCCCCAACTAACCCCCGTTTGTAAGTCTCCTGTTTTGAGACCTGGCTCTTTATGCTGCTTAGGAGCCGGGTTGGTCCAGTCAACCTTTGCCAGTCAGTCGCAGAAACTTTACCCAGGTATTGGTATATCGCCTGTGGTTGTTGGCCATTGAGTAGAGGAGAGGGTGTTCTTGCTGTCTCAGAAGTAGATTTTCATTGAAGTGTACAAGTCCAAAGAGTAATTGTGTCTTTGGCTCCCTTCCGCTCCTTTAAAATTAGGTGTGTCTAGCCTGCGTTCATTTACACACCACGTGATGTTTGTTGCTTCTGTGGAATGACTCGTTCCGGGCTCATGACGAGTCGTTGCTTCCCGGCTTGTTTTGACATCTCAGCGAAGTTCCGTTTCTGTTCCTCGGGAGTAGAAAAGGGAGGCCCAGACATGGCATTACGCCAGATCTGGCTGCTTGAACTCTGAAGCCTCGAGGTTCTCGGTCTCGCTTCCTGAATCACAGGCCAGGGTGTGGTAGTAGCAGTAGAATTATTGAATCAAGCCATTGGCCATTACAAAATACAGAATACAGCAAAACAATCGTTAAAGGTTTTTTTTTTTTAAAAAAACCCCATTAATATCTGGGTTAAAATTAACTGCTAGCCAGTAATAAAAGGAAAGATAGAACCAGGTTTAAGCCAGTTTGGTGTCGTGGTTAAGTGCGCAGACTCTTAATCTGGGAGAACCGGTCTTGATTCCCCACTCCTCCACTTGCACCTGGCGGGATGCCCTTGGGCAAGCCGCAGTTCTGATAAGAGCTGTCCTGGGAAAAGTGCGATATCTGTCAGACCTCTCTCAGCCCCGCCTGCCTCACAGGGTGTCTGTCTGTTGTGGGGAGGGGG
>NW_015176065.1:144706-150843 GCF_001447785.1 Gekko japonicus | reverse complement strand
ACAAAATGTGTGGCGGGGCGCTTGCGGGAGTCACTGCAAGTGAGCAGAAACTTAAGAAAGCTCCTCTCCTGCCACAACTTCGTCTTTAAGGTGTGGAGCTGCGGTGGCTCAAGTGGTTAAGACGCTGAGCTGCAGGCTGTGGAAGGTCAGTAGTTCAGCAGTTTGAGACCCGAGTATGCCGCATGACGGAGTGAGCTCCCGTCTCTAGTTCCAGCTCCTGCTAACCTAGCAGTTCGAAAGCAAGAAATTGCAAGTCGATAAATAGGTACCACTTCGGTGGGAAGGTAACAGCGTTCCGTGCGCCTTGGTGTTTGACCACGGAAATGTCTTCGGACAGTGCTGTCTCTTCGGCTTTGAAACGGAGGTGAGCACCGCAACCCTAAAGTCAGATTCGACTGTCTTTCGAGCAAGGGAACCTTTACCTTAAGGTGCTGCTGGACTCTTGTTCTTTTCTACTGTTGAGGGATGTTGAGATTAACTGGGGATTAGATAGCAAACCCCTCTGCATCCGCACTTGGGCGGGAGCCGCTCGGATGCTTTTGCACTGCTTTTCTGAAAGGGGGCCAGCGTTTGACCCTGTGCGGTTTGCAGTGTTGGCGTCCTGATTCTGGAACATGCAGACGACATCTTCTGCGACCTAGACAATAACATGTGGAAAAGAGGTTCGCTGGCTTTGATTGGCGTTTTGGTGTAGTGGTTAAGTGCGTGGACTCTTATCTGGGAGAACCCGGTTTGATTCGGAGGCTTTTGCACTGCTTTTGTGAAAGAGGGCCAGCGTTTGACCCTGTGCGGTTTGCAGTGTTGGCATCCTGATTCTGGAACATCCTGACGAAATTTTCTGCGACCTAGAAAATAACATGTGGAAAAGAGGTTTTCTGGCTTTGATTGGCGTTTTGGTGTAGTAGTTGTGCGTGGACTCTTATCTGGGAGAACCGGGTTTGATTCCCCACTCCTCCACTTGCATCTGGCTGGATGACCTTGGGCAAGCCGTAGTTCTGTCAGAGCTGTTCTTGAAAAAGAGCAGTTTCTGTCAAGAGCTCTCTCAGCCCCACCTACCTCACAGGGTGTCTGTTGTGGGGAGGGCGGGAAGGAGTTCGTAAACCACTCTGAGACTCCTCTGGGTAGTGAAGGGCGGGGGATAAATCCAATCTCTCCTTCTTCTTATTGGTGTTTTAAAAATTTATTTCATTGAATTCATTTATACCCCGCCTTTCTCCCTACCGGAGACCGAAAGTGACTTTACATCCTTTTCCCCTCCATTTTATCCTCACAGCAAACCTGTGAGGTAGGTTAGGCCGAGAGAGAGCATGTGACTGGCCCAGGGTCCCCCAGCCAGCTTCCACTGTAGGGGGAGGGATCTGAACCTGGATCTTTCTGTGCCTTCAGTGGCAAAGCAGCCGTCCTTGTTAGGAACAGTTTCTCCTTAAAGCCTTCATTTAATTACTTGCCTGTCACGAATTACTCTTGCCAGAGACGTGCTTCAGGGAGTCTGTTTAGTTTGTGCGAGCCGGCTTGCGTAATCCGTGACTAAAAAACTGAATCCTTAATGAAATGGCTTGCATGTTTGGGACAGAGGCGGAATTTCCCCCCTTCCCTCTGAGATTCCCAGTTGTTCTTAAAAGGGAGTTGGCATCTTTTACAGCTGAGGCGAGGCAGCGTGCCCAAAAAGCAGTGCAGAGTGGGGAGCCGTTATAGCATCCGACACGGGCCCCTCCGCTGCGGCTTCCTCTCTCCATCTCGTTCGCGGTGTTCCTTTGGAGCCGCGCAGGGCATCTGTTCTGTAGGCTGCCACAACCTGCCAAGTAACTCTTGATGACTCTTCCTTACCAGATATGGAGAAAATGCAGAGGAACAGGATCGATGGGTATGAATGCGCCCCTGCCAAGCGTCTCCCATTCTAGTAGTTTCTTTAGAACATTCAGATGTGCCTATTATAATCAAGTTCCTGCCTGAAAGGGCAACCCCGGGCATGCTTGAACTGTCGGGCCTTAATTGTGTCTACAGTATAATGGAGGCAGCCCTTGGGACCCAAGGCCGGGGGAGAGTTTTCGTGAAGTCAGCAGATCCCTGTTCCCAATGGCAGCAGCTCAGAGCAGTTATCGTTCACAGGCTCTGACCTCGTCAGTTCTTGGAAGCTAAGCAGGGTCGGCCCCGGTTAGTCGTCGGATGGGAGACTGTCAAGGAAGTCCAAGGGTTGCCATGCAGAGGCAGGCTATGGCAAAACCATCTCTGAACATCTCTTGACCTGGATGGCCCAGGCTACCCAGTGTCATCAGATCTTGGAAGCTAAGCAGGGCTGACCCTGCTTAGTACCTGGATAGGAGACCACTGAAGAAGTCCAGGGTTGCCACGCAGAGGCAGGCAAGGGCAAACAACTTCTGAATGTCTTTTGCATCCAAACAATGGGCAAAACACTTCTGAATGTCTTTTGCTCAGGTGGGGTGTCACCTGACGCTGCCACCACTCTGGATTTAGGATCCCTTAAGAAGGCCCAGAGCACGCTCCCAAGTCCTTCAGACCTCCCTTTTGGCCGAATCATAGGCGCGAGGACCAGGCAGAGTGAACAATAAGGAAAGGGTTATTTTATAGGAGGTCAGACAAACAAGGTGCAGGAATAATAACAGTAAGTAGGTGAAAAGAAAAGAAATCAAATGCCCTAACGCGTCTAAATATACGGTCCCTAGCTCACTCTCTCCAGTGGCCTTAGACTACTCACCCTTCCCTCAAACAATATAACAAAGATTATATATCTGATACGCCCTTTCTCCAGTGAAAACAGATGGGGAGAAACAAGAGAATCACATCCATTTTTGTATTTGAGATACGAATTGGTTCTGAGAAAGAAACTCTAAAATTGGAAACCACTTGCCATTAAATTGGGAGTGCCTGGGATTTCGTAGAGCGTTATTTAACTTATCCGTGACATACTCCATTAGATAATGATCCCAGCAGGGCTCTTCTGATGTTCTTCTGGTTCCTTTCCTTTAGGTGTGGAATGCGATTGAAAGCTTCCTAGTTTTAGAAGCCTTCGGACATAGACCGATTGCCTCTGGCATTCGAGCACCAGGTCATACCGGAGTGTGAACTCTTCAGGAAGCTCTCATTGGCACACTGCAAGGAAAGGGAGCACATGAACACATGTCATGTCCACTATTGGAGGACACACGGTTGATTTCCTCTCTGAATGCAGAAACTGGAAGGGCTAGATTTCCTTTTTAATAAAGTCTTAATTGCTGCTTGTCCTTAGTGTCAAGGCAAACTCAAGGCTGGTAGAATACCAGGAGGCCGGTTGCCCAGACGCCAAAAAGAATTATGTGCTGTTTCCTTGGAGTTGGAAATACCTTTCATATCTGCTGAAAGGCGGGTCTTGCTTTTTCTGGCGCTGGTGCCGAGGAATCAAAACACTCCTCCAGCCTTGTGTAGTGTGATAATGGGACCTTAATTCTCCCTTTCGTTTAGGTGACCGTGGAAGAACTTTTTGCTTTTCCAGCAGGCCCCACTATAGACACGGGGCTTAGTAACCTTCAGCGAAGATGCTGAGCATGTGGGAAGGCTTTGTCAGGGACTGCCACCTCTTCCTTTGGGTTTCCATTTGGTGGCTTGGGATGTGCAGAGGGGTGTGTGGGGTCCTCTCTTATTAAGGAGACGGTTTTACCTTGAAAACACTCCCTGTAGTACCTAAACTTGGTAGATTTCTGCTGCCACCAGGAATTAAAAATTCCAACTCTCTCACTTTTGGTAGAATGACCCAGGGTCTGGGCACTTCAGAGGACTATGTGGCCCTGAGGAAGGACTATTCTTATTTCTGGGATAAGTTTAAACAAAAAAAAAAAGATTTATTTAATAAAGAACAAAATGGGTTTCTGGTTATTTTGAACTGTTGCTGATGAAAGGAACTTGTAAATATAACTGGCAAGGCTTGGTGTTACAAACAGTCTCTCAAACTCTCAATTCTCCACTCTGACAGGCGTAGACACTCAGTCTAATCTCTCTCATATATATATATAGCCACACAGGCTGGACTCTTTGTCCTATTCACACAGAACAGACTCAAAACTCATATCCACACAGACTAAACTGTTTGTCTTATTCACACAGAATAGACTCAAAAACTATGCTTTCTCTTCAAACTTTACGCACAGAATCACTCTCACAGACACCCCTCCTCCCACACTCTGTCATCAGCCAATCGCATCACACTTGTCTCCCTCTATCACTCTCCTTAGAGTACTGCAATCAAACTAAACATTTAAAGATACACACACCCCAAAACATGAAATCATTACAGGGGGTGTTGGATCAAAGTGCTCAGCTGTGTTGTTCTGAACGAATAGAAGTCCAGTGCCACCTTTAAGACCAACAAAGTTTTATTCAAAGGTGTGAGCTTTCAGACAGTGAAATGGAATTACCGATCGTACTTGTATATATACAGGTGGCTTGTTAAATCAGCATGCAAAATAATGCAGAGTTTTTTTAACAGATAAAAAGAATGACAAGTTTGGTTTCAGGTTATCATTTGTTTGGGTTCAACTGGGGGGGGGAACGACACAACATAGGTAATATGTCACAACTGGAGATTGATGTACCCTAAATTGTGAGGATTCAGTCATTAGATCCCATCCATCTCCTTTCTAGCATGGAGGCAAACTTTACAGCATCATGGCTGTGTAGAGTATTTTTCTCATCCCCATAGAATCATAGAGTTGCAAGAAATTCTCAAATACCTCCCCCTCCACACCTGCAGTGACCGCTGTTCCACACCCAGAAAATGACAAAAAAACCTCCAGGATCCCCAGGCAAACTGGCCTGGAGAAAAATTGCTTCCTGACCCCAAAGTGGCAATCAGCATTTCCGTGGGCATGTAAGAAAGGGCCACACGAACTAAGCCCTGATGCAACGCTTCCTGCCCTCCCTCTCATGATCTGCCCAAGTTCACACAATCAGCATGACTGTCAAATGACCACCTAGCCTCTGTTTACGAGCCTCCAAAGGAGGAGAGCCCACCACCTCCCGAGGAAGCCTGTTCCCCCGAGTGAACTCTAACTGTCTGGAAGTTCTTCCTAACGTTTAGCCGAAAAATCATCTTGTTCTCATGCATTCTACGAAATCCGCCCAGTTCCAAATCTATAAGTGTTCTGGAAGTGCTCCTAAGACTTGTTTTCGTCTGTGGCTTTTAACTGCTGGAATTATGCGGGGGCGTAATTTCTTGTGTCTCTGCTTTTTTACCGTGCGCTTAATTGGTTATAATTTGTCTGTTGTCTAAAGGGCCCGTGTGTGAGAGAGACTTCTATGTATGCAAGGGTTATTACCGGGTGGTAATTTGGGCTGCTTGTCAGCTCAGAGGGCCGTGCACGGGCTACGACGAAGAACTTAATAAGGCTCTTGTAATTAAGCGACTGATTAAGCCGCGCTCCTTCTGTACTTATGAAGGGTCGTAACTATTTAGAGCAGGTACCATTTCTGTTTATAGAATCCTTTTAAGGGAGTTGCATCCGATGATCCACGGAAGGTTGTTTACCACAATAATATGTATGTAGGGCTTCGTCTGCATTATTTTGTTCTCATCCTTACAGGCTGCCTTAAACTAGGTCAGAGCGACTGGGTGGAGGTTGGGGCCTTAGGCCAACCAGTGAATCACGGCAGAGAGGAAGTTCGAACCGGCAGTTTCCCTGCTCCCTAGACAGTCCGCTGCCAGCACGCCAGCAGCCATTGCGTCAGTGTTTGCTTTGACTTGCATTATTTTGTTCTCATCCTTACAGGCTGTCTTAAACTAGGTCAGAGCGACTGGGTGGCCTTAGGCCAACCAGTGAATCACGGCAGAGAGGAAGTTCGAACAGGCCGTTTCCCCGCTCCCTAGACAGTCCGCTGCCAGTGCGCCAGCAGCCATTGTGTCAGCGTTTACTTTGACTTCATTTATACCCTTCTTTTTCTCCCCAGTCGGAGACCCAAAGCAGCTCTCATGGTTCTCCTCTCCTCCATTTTATCCTCACAACAGCCTTGTGAGGTAGGTTAGGCCGAGAGTGTGTGACCAGTCCCAGGTCACTGAGCAAGATTCCATGACAAGGTGGCCCCGACCTGGATAGCCCAGGAAAACCCGATCTTGTCAGATCTCGGAAGCTAAGCAAGGTCATCTCCAG
>NW_015176065.1:142226-143737 GCF_001447785.1 Gekko japonicus | reverse complement strand
TCTCTCTCTCTCTCTCTCTCTCTCTCTCTCTCTCACACACACACACACACACACACACACACACGAAAAAATACAAAAAAAGATTCCATGGCAAAATGGAGGATTCGAACCTGTGTCTCTGCGATCCCATCCTAGTCCCGTTACTGCAGCCCCTATACTGCAATGGCTCCCTGCCGTTCCCTTTTGCAGTGATGGTGTCTGACCAAAAACCTCCTCTCAAAATATTCCCTTCAATCTGTTGGTGAGCTTGGTTATTCAGCCCTGGCGACGAGCCGTGCCAAATTTGTTTCTGCAGCTTTTTAATCCCTCCCTCCCTCCCTCTCGCTCAGTTGTTCGTGGTAGATGTCCAGACTGGCCAGATCACCAAGATCCCCATTCTGAAGGACCGGGAACCCGACATGGTGAACCAGCAGGGATGCGGGATCCACGCCATCGAACTGAACCCTTCGAGGACCCTCCTGGCTACCGGAGGCGACAACCCAAACAGCCTTGCGATTTATCGGCTGCCCACGCTCGATCCGGTCTGCGTGGGAGACGTAAGTTAGCCTGGCGTGCGAAAGGGGTGGTCTTCGGGCCTTGCTCGGCACTGGGTGTGTCGCCGTCCTTATGTCCCTCTGGGAACGTTGGTATTTCCATGCAGAGCCGGACAGCGGCTGAAGGCAGACTGAGTTGCTTCCCCGTTTGCGATCATGTCACATGAGAACTCGTCAGATCTCGTCAGATCTTGGCTACAAAGCAGGGTCGGCCCTGGTGAGGACTTGGACGGGAGGCCACCAAGGGAGTCTAGGCAGGCCATGGCCAACCACCCCTGTTAGTCTCTTGCCTTGGATGTGACTTGAAGGCAACTTTCATCACCAGCAGTGCCCGACCTGGATGAACGAGGCTACCAGCCAGTTTGGTGTCGTGGTTAAGAGCGTGGACTCTAATCTGGGAGAACCAGGTTTGATCCCCCACTCCTCCACTTGCAGCTGCTGGTGTGACTTTGAGTCAGTCACACGTTCTCTCAGGAGCAGTCCTTGAAAGAGCTCTCTGAGCCCCGCCTACCTCACAGGGTGTCTGTGGTGGGGAGTGGAAGGGAAAGGAGATTGTAAGCTGCTCTGAGATTCCTTCGGGTAGTGAAGAGTGGGGTATAAATCCAGTCTCCTCCTCCTCCTCCTCCTCTTATACTGGACTCGAATCTCACCCTTTCGCTGCAGACCAACATGGCTACCCCCTCTGAAACTCAGAGGACTAGTGGTGGCAGTGAATTCCATGTGTTAATCACACAGAGCCAGTTTGGTGTAGTGGTTAAGTGCGCGGACTGTAATCTGGGAGAACCGGGTTTGATTCCCCACTCCTCCGCTTTCAGCTGTTGGATGACCTTAGGCAAGCCATAGTTCTTTCAGAGCTGTTCTTGAAAAAACAGCAGTTTCTGTCAGGGCTCTCTCAGCCCCACCTACCTCACAGGGTGTCCATTGTGGGGAGGGGAAGGGAAAGGAAAGGAGTTTGTAAACCGCTCTGAGACTCCCTTG
>NW_015176065.1:140738-142038 GCF_001447785.1 Gekko japonicus | reverse complement strand
GAGCCAGTTTGGTGTAGTTGTTAAGTGCGCGGACTGTAATCTGGGAGAACCGGGTTTGATTCCCCACTCCTCCGCTTTCAGCTGTTGGATGACCTTAGGCAAGCCATAGTTCTTTCAGAGCTGTTCTTGAAAAAACAGCAGTTTCTGTCAGGGCTCTCTCAGCCCCACCTACCTCACAGGGTGTCCATTGTGGGGAGGGGAAGGGAAAGGAAAGGAGTTTGTAAACCGCTCTGAGACTCCCTTGGGTAGTGAAGGGCGGGGTATAAATCCAATCTCCTCCTCCTCCTCCTCCTCCTCCTGTTCTTCTTGTTCTTCTTGTTCCTCTTGTTCCTCTTCTTCTTCGTCGTCTTCGTCGTCTTGTTCGTCGTCGTCTTCGTCGTCTTCTTCGTCTTCGTCTTCTTCCTTTATCTCATCAGGGGTCAGGAGCTAAGCAGGGTTAGCCCTGGTTAGTACTTGGATGGGAGACCACCAAAAAAGTCCAGGATTCTTATGCAGCGGCTGACAATGGCAAACCTTGGACATGCCATGAGGGGTTGGCCATAAGTCAGCTGTGACCTGACCGCACTTTCAGCTCCACCATGTTTGGTGTCGTGGTTAAGTGCGCGGACTCTAATCTGGGAGAGCCGGGTTTGATTCCCCACTCCTCCACTTGCACCTGCTGGATGACCTTGGGTCAGTTAGAAGTTCTCTCAGAGCTGTTCTCTCAAGGGTAGTTCTCTCAGAGCTCTCTCAGCCCCACCGACCTCACAGGGTGTCTGTTGTGGGGAGGGGAAGGGAAAGGGGTTTGTGAGCCGCTCTGAGACTCCTTTGGGTCGTGAAGGGCAGGGTATAAATCCAATCTCTTCTTCTCTCTTCTTCATGACCTGGACAGCCAAGGCTAGCCTGATCTCCTCAGATCTCAGACACTAAGCAGGGTCATCGAATCTGAGAGGTGGACCTCCAGGGTCATCTAGTCCAACCCCCTGCACAATGCAGGAAATTCACAAATACCTGCCTCCCACTCCCCCAGTGGCCCCTGTTTCACGGCCAGAAAATGACAAAAAAAATCTCCGGGATCTCCAGCCAAACTGGCCTGGAGAAAAATTGCTTCCTGACCCAAAACTGGTGATTGGCATTTCCCTGGGCGTGTAAGAAAGGGCCGCGAGAACTAAGCACTGAGGCAACCCTTCCTGCCCTCCCCTCTCGCGATCTGCCTAAGTTCACAGACTCCGCATTGCTGTCCGATGGCCATCCAGCCTCTGTTTGAAAACCTCCAAAGAAGGAGAGCCCACCACCTCCCGAAGAAGCCTGTTCCACGAAG
>NW_015176065.1:111477-140723 GCF_001447785.1 Gekko japonicus | reverse complement strand
AACCGCTCTAACTGTCAGGAAGTTCTTCCTAAAGTTTAGCCGAATACTCTTCTTCATTTTTTTAACAATAGTTTTTATTTATTTTTTCCATAATAACATTAACTTGAATGTCATGAAGATAAAGCATATTACATATGATACTAACATCAGAAGATAAACCATTACATCGTTCTTTGCACTTTAACAGTATACATAAACAATACTTGGATTTCACTCAAAAGTTGCAATATCATCACCGGGTGGATAGGACTTTAAATTACCGTACAGTGCTTACATATGTGTTGATTATTCAATAATTGTTAATTCATTTTACCACAACCATAATATATCCATCACTTTAGGTATGTTGTTCGGCTTAGAGAGGTACTCTATGATAGGAAACCAAGTTGGTACAAACATGGTAGGAGACACTGATTTATCAAGTCACGTAAGATTATCCGAGAGTTTAGCCATGGTATACAAATCCCACAACTTTTTATGCCATTGTGAAAGTGTGGGTGCCATTGTCGTTTTCCAGAGCGAGGCAATGACCGTTTTCAGGGCTTTTTTTGTAGAAAAAGCCCAGCAGGAACTCATTAGCATAGTAGGCCACACCCAACAGCAGAAGCCCATTAGCACATTAGGCCACACCCCCGACAGCACAGCTCATTAGCATATTAGGCCACACCCCACATGTTACCAGAAGTGTGGTCATCCAACCACACCCACCTTTTGCTTCTTATTCTGTTTACTTTGTTGTCAAAACCCTGGGCTTTTTTTTGTAGCAGGAACGTCTTTGCATGTTAGGCCACACACCCCTAATGTAGCCAATCCTAATGAGTGTCTGCTGTTAGGTGTGGCCTATTATGCTAATGAGTTCCTGCTGGGCGTGGCCAACTCAGGAGCCAGCCGGAACTCCGTTCCTGTGCGTTCCTGCCCCAAAATAGCCCTGACCGTTTTTAGCCGAATACTCTTCTGATTTAATTTCAACCCGTTGGTTCTGGTCCAACCTTCTGGGGCAACAGAAAACAACTCCGCCCCATCCTCTGTATGACAGCCCTCTCAGTCATCTCCTCTCCAGACTAAACCTCCCCAGCTCCTCCAACCTTTCCTCCTAGGACTTGGTCTCCAGACCCTTCATCGTCTTCGTTGCCCTCCTCTGGACACCTTCCAGCTTGTCTGTATCCTCCTTAAATGGTGGTGCCCAAAACTGAACACAATACTCTAGGTGAGGTCTAACCATCACTTTGCGTGATCTGGACGCTGTACCTCTGTTGATACAACCCAAAATCGCGTTTGCCTTCTTAGCTACCGCATCGCACTGCTGACTAGTTGGTACTTGGATTTGCCTTGAAAACCCTATGGGTTCTCCATAAGTCGGTTGTGACTTGACGGGGCTTTCCACCACCAGTGTAAGAACATGAGCGCTGGCACTCATCGGATACCTTTGAATGCCTGTTGGGGAAGAATCCGCATGCTTGCCTAAGGAAGAGTTATCGGCATTCGGTGCTTACGCAAACAGACGTTTGGCGCCTTATCGTCCCGGGTCCTCATTTTCATTCTCTTCTTTCTCCCTAGGATGGACACAAAGATTGGATATTTTCTATTGCGTGGATCAGTGACACCATGGCTGTTTCTGGTAACGTTGACATTTCTGCTTTATGGCTTTGCTCCCTGAGGGAAACGGCAGCTTGTTTTAAAGGCCAGCCTCTATGTATGTCTACATTCTATACATAAAACGATGGATCCCTGACCTTTTTTGAGCCGGTGGGCACCTTTGGAGTCCTGACACAGGGTGGTGGGGGGTGCAACCACAAAATGGCCGCCGCAAGAGGCGCGGAAGCAGGGCTTTTTTTTTTTGGAAAATGAGGTGCCGGAACTTTCAAGAGGGAAATGAAATTCTCCATCTATATCCTGAAAACTAATAAACGTTTAAACTTATTTAAAAAAAGAATTAAAGGGGGGGGGGAATAAAAAAAAGGTTCTGGAACTCTGTTGATTCCCAACTCTTCCACATGTGGCCAGCTGGGTGACCTTGGGTCAGCTACAAGTTCTCGTGGAGTTGTTCTCTCAAGGGCAGTTCTTGAAAGAGCTCTCTCAGCCCCCCCACCTCACAGGGTGTCTGTTGTGGGGAGGGGGAGGGAAAGGAGATTGTGAGCTGCTCTGAGACTCCGAGTGAAGGGTGGGGGTATAAACCCAATTGCTGTTGTTGCTCTCCTTCTTCTTTCCACTGCTCAAGACTGGTTGTTTTTTTAACTTAATTTTTTTATTAAGTTTTTAAATTTAACAACATTACTACAAAACCAAAATAAAAATATAACTATATAAAAAGTTTAACAATACAACATTTTGTTATAACATGAACTTTCTCTTTTACATCTTTACAAATTTACTATAATAATAATTACCTTTATAAGTTTAATATATAACATCAACGTATTTTTTTTGGGTAAAGTACAATTTTTATTCCCTGAGGTTGAGATGTTTTTTTAAAAAAGGAAAACCACTTTTCCACAAAATTATCTCTCAAAGAGGGTAATTCAGATTTTCGGATTTGAATAGCTAGTTTGTACATTGTGGCTATGTCCCAAAGTTTTAGGAACCATTGCTGAATAGAAGGGGTGTTTTTCGATTTCCATGATTGGGCAATCAAAGTTTTTGCCGCTAACAGAAATAGTGCTGCTAATTCAGCCTTCTGTTTGGAATGAAAGAGGTCCGGCCAAAAGTTCAACAAGATTGCTTCAGGTGAGTTTGGGATCTTACAACCAAGAATTCTGTTTGTCATTTCAAGGATTTTCGACCAAAAAGACACTGTGAAAGGACAATCCCACCAACAGTGTTCCTACTGAACCACAACCCTTCCAATAGTGTGGGTCCATAGCTGAGTTTATATGGGCCTAGCCTTAATGGTGTCATGTACCATCGAGCGTAGGAGCTGCGGTGGCTCAAGTGGTTAAGACACTGAACTGCAGGCTGTGGAAGGTCAGTAGTTCAGCAATTCGAGACCCAGGTGCCGCATGACGGAGTGAGCTCCCGTCTCTAGTTCCAGCTCCTGCCAACCTAGCAGTTCGAAAGCAAGAAATTGCAAGTAAATAAATAGGTACCACTTCGGTGGGAAGGTAACAGCGTTCCGTGCGCCTTTGTGTTTAGTCACGCCGGCCACATGACCACGGAAACGTCTTCGGACAGCGCTGGCCCTTCGGCTTTGAAACGGAGATGAGCACCGCAGCCCTAGAGTCTGACTCGACTGGCTTTCGAGCAAGGGAACCTTTACCCTTACCTTTACCTACCATCGAGCGTATAGTTTGTAGCTTTGCAGTTTTACATTTGCTCAAGACTGATGTATCAATGTATCATAGGGCTTTTATTGGATGGAAAGGAAAGAATAACACACGCCACGCCCTGTGTTGTGATTCTGGCAGGGTTTGGGTGCACAGGAGCAAGAGCCCTGTTCCTCCCACAGGGGCCGTGGCTGCCAAGGATTCTCTAAGAAGCGGCTCTTGCTATAAGGACCCGCTGCCTTCCAGCTGACTCTGCAATATCAGTGTAGACCACATCTGTAATCTCTTGAGCAGGTTCCCAGATTGGAATAGGTGTCGGAAGCAATAGTGCCCATGGGAGCAGTCAGTGCAGACCAGACTTGGGATAAATCATGTTCTGAGCAGCGCGAGAGCAGGAGAAAATCCCCCTGCGAAAGCTCTGATCTGGCCGCCGTTACCACTCGCCTCGCACAGCATTCTCGTCTTCTGCAGTGGCACCGCGGTGAACTACCATCAAGTCGCAGCCGACGTACGTCGACCCCCGTTGGGGTCTCGAGGGAAGAGACGAGCGGAGGTGGTTCACCGTTGCGTGCCTCTGCGTAGCGACCCTGGGGTTCCTTGGTGGCCTCTCATCCAAGTACTAAGCAGGGCCCACCCTGCTTAGCTTCCGAGATCTGAGAAGGTCAGGCTAGCCTGGGCCATCCAGGTCAAGGGAAGAGACGAGCAGAGGTGGTTTGCCACTGCCTGCCTCTGCGTAGCGACCCTGGGGTTCCTTGAGGGATTTCCCATTTAAATACTTACCAGGGCTGACCCTTCTTAGTTTCCGAAATCCGATCAGGCTAGCCCAGGCCGCCCAGGGCAGGGCCAGTAAGCACCCCGCACAACATTTGCTTAAGGAAGCCAAATTGTGCCGTAATTTTCTTAGGGCATTATGTGCCATAAGGTAGCATCCAGGATCTCGATCTTCAGAATGTCGTCATTCAGTTCTGAGATGTTTAGTGGGAAATGAAAAAAGGGACAGCCATGGAGTGAAGGTGGGGCTGTGAGGTTGCAGTGTGGGGTTTAGGGAGAGGGGATTTTGGCCAAGGGGGCAGGAGGCAGCAGAGAACATACGGAGCAGATCACGTCTAGAAGTTTCCTTGTTGCTTTTGAGATTCATCGGGAACTACCTTGGGCATCCTGTGGCGCTTCTTTGAACCATAAAGACGGGGGAGGGGGGGCAGATTTTGTGCGCCTCGGCGCCTAGTCACGCCGGCCACATGACCATGGAAACGTCTTCAGACAGCGCTGGCTCTTTGGCTTGGAAACGGAGAGCACCGCATCCCTAGAGTCGGATTCTTTTTTTTAAAAAAAATTATTTTCCAAAAATTACAAGAAAAATAGGGAAGGGAGCACTATAAACTATGGGAGAAAGTAAAGATAACTACTAAAACCCCAAGAGGTGGTGATCATATATTGCTTACATTAACATAGCTTAGATTAAAATAAGTAAAGATAACTACTAAAACCCCAAGAGGTGGTGGTCATATACTGCTTACATTAACATAGCTTAGATTAAAATAAGTAAAGATAACTACTAAAACTCCAGGAGGTGGTGGTCATATACTACTCACATTAACATAGCTTGGATTAAAATAAGAGATAATTGGTTACATTAAAGGCGATCATTAACATCGCTTAAATGTTTCAAGCCCTAGAGTCGGATTCGACTAGCTTTCGAGCAAGGGAAACCTTTACCTTTAGCTTTTTATTTTATTTTTGGTTTTTAACTGAATATGGGTTTTTATTTATTTATTTATTCGATTTATACCCCCGCCGAGGCAGGCTCCAGGTGGCTGACATAAAATTCCATGCATAAATACAATTAAAACCCACTCCTAAAACGACCATAAACAGTTCATTTGTCAATTATCCTAAAGTGCCGGAATGATGATCGAATAATGTGAGAGAACAGGAGGTTTCAAATTAACAGCACTGATTGGGTGACAATAACAATTATAGCAGCCATTTTTTAATCTGTTGTTGTAAGCGGCACTGAACCACGAGGAAAGGCGGGATATAAACATTTTCATAAATAAACACGGTTTAAGAAGGAAAAAACGACATCCTTGGGATGCAAAATTTGCTATCAATTTTTATCCTAATCGGCTAATCCTGATCTGCTGGAACATAGAAGAAGAAGAGATTGGGTTTATACCCCGCCCTTCACTACCCGAAGGAGTCTCAGAGTGGCTTACAACCTCCTTTCCCTTCCCCTCCCCACAACAGACACCCTGTGAGGTAGGGGGGGCTCAGAGAGCTCTCTTGAGAACTGCCCTTGAGAGAACAGCTCGGAGAGAACTTGTGACTGACCCAAGATCACAAAATAAATCTGGACAAACACGACCCGATCAGTAAACAAGTATAAAGCCAACCGTCGTGATAGTCTGACCCACAAATCAAACAGTCATTAAGACTTATAAAGAATGCTATCTATGTATTGCAATCTGAAGCACTACAACATGATAAACAAATCATAAGAAAATCCTTGAACCAAGGTACATAATCAACGTCGTCTCCGGATTATATAACGTTTCAAAAAATTGATCTTCAGGAGATATTATAATGGTGCAAAAGCTCTCTGTTTCATAAGTGCTAGACAAGATCCATTAGAAACATAGCAGCATATTTTGAGCCTGAATGTTAACTGAGATCAGCGTCCTATCTGAATTTAATATTTCTTAAGACTTGTTGCCTAGTGAAAGACCTCCGCCTGAGACCCTGGAGAGCTGTAAAGAGGGGCTGTGGCTCAGTGGAAGAGCCTCTGCTTCGCAGGCAGAAGGTCCCAGGTTCAATCCCCGGCATTTCTAGTTAAAAAGGACCAGGCAGGAGGTGATGTGAAAGACCTCCGCCTGAGACCCTGGAGACCGGCTGCCAGCTGGAGTAGACAATACTGACCTTGATGGACCAACGGCCTGATTCAGGATAAGGCAGCTTCAGACCTGCGCGCAGACTTTTCATACGTTTAGAAAGTTTCTCTCCAAAGTTTTGGCCTCCTTTCTGTGATTTAAAACTATCCTAACTGACAGAGAATGCAAAACGTGGCAGGGAGCTGTGGCTCACTGGTAGAGCCTCTGCTCGACATACAGAAGGTCCCAGGTTCTATCCCCGGCATCTCCAGTTAAAAAGGACCAGGCAGGAGGTGATGGGAAAGACCTCGGCCTGAGACCCTGGAGAGCCATGCAGTGGGGCTGTGTCTCAGTGGTAGAGCATCTGCTTGGCCTGCAGAAGGTCCTAGGTTCAATCCCCCGCTTCTCCAGTTATGAAAGGATCAGATAGGAGGTTATGTGAAAGACCTCCGCCTGAGACCCTGGAGAGCTGCTGCCAGAGTAGGCAGTATTGATCTCTATGGACCAGTGTCTGATTCAGTATATGTCAGTTTGATGTTTTCAGATTTGGGTTAGAATAATGAATGTGGAGCCCTTGGTCTTCCTTTCCCAGAGGCGTGTTCAGTCTTGCTTGGGGACTGTGGCAACGGACGATGTGTGTATTAATGCGTGACGGGGTTACGTTCTCTCCGTAGGTTCCCGAGACGGCTCGATGGGCCTGTGGGAAGTGACGGACGAAGTCCTGGCCAAGAGCGACGCAAGACGCAACTTGTCCCGAGTTCCGGTCTACGCTCACATCACACACAAGGCTCTGAAGGACATCCCCAAGGAGAATACCAATCCAGACAACTGCAAGGTCCGGGCTCTTGCCTTCAACAACCGGAACAAGGTCAGAGAAAATCCAACGGGAGTGTGAGAGTGCCTGTGTAAAACTGTAGCCTTCCTCCCAACGAGGTTGGAAGCAGAGCGAGGTGGAAATAAAAATTAAATTAGCTGTCTGACGGAGAAGCTGTGTTTTGCGTACACCTGTTTCCCTCCAGCCGAGAGGGGTGTAACCACAGCTTGACTCCCAGTTCCAAAGAGGCGTTGTAGCTCTTGATGCTTCTAGAGTACCAAGAGGGGATCTGTAGTAGTATCATTAGTAATCATAATGTACAGAATTTGTATCCCACCTTTGTGTCCTTTTCCTGCCACCAGGAATTAAAAAATTCCAAATCTCTCTCTTGGTAGTATGACCCAGGGTCTGGGCACATCAGAGGACTATGTGGCTCTGAGGAAGAACTGAACTGATTGCTGGGATAAGCTTAAATAAAAATGGATTTATTTAATAAAGAACAAAATAGGTGTTTCTGGTTATTTTGAACTGTTACTGAAAAGAAAAGAATTTGTAAATATAACTGGCAAAACTTGGTGTTACAAACAGCCACTGAGACTTCACTCTGACAGGCATAGACTCTCTCTCATCTTTCTCTCTCTCTCATCTATATATATAGCCAAACAGGCTAATCTCCTTGTCTTATTCACCCAGAACAGAATCAGCTCTTATAGTCACTCAGACTAAACTGTTTGCCAGAAGCAAAATTCCATAGTCACACAGACCATGCTGTCTCTTCAAAGTTCACACACAGAACTCTGTCATAAAACATCTCTCACACTCTCAGTCATCAGCCAGTCACAGCTCACTCATCTCCCCCTATCGCTATCCTTACATTACTGCAGTCAAACTCAATATTTAAAGACACACACACCAAAACATGGAATCATTACAAGTATAAAGTACATAAAACAGAGTACATTAACATACATATAAAACCAACATTTAAAGTCAGGATTGAGGCCTGATTTAATCAAATGGCAGTCCTAAATAAAACCATCTCCAGTTGCCTCCTAAAGATCAAAAGCGGTGGGACCGGGCGCACCTCCAGTGGGAGGTTGTTCTGTAATCGTCGGGCTGCCACCAAAAAGGCCCTGTGTTGTGTACCCTCCAAACAAGCTTCTTGGATTGATGGGATAGTGGCTGTGATCTTAATAGCCTTATGTTGCCTGTGGCGAAGGTGCTGAGCCACCGCAACGGGTGGTGTCCAGTGCTCCCTCTAAGCTGTGGAGTCCTGTGAGCAAAAATTCTACTTTGTGAGCGACTGGCATTAAAGTTGTGAGCAGGCGATTTGGCTCCTGCATAAATCAGTCTGGAGCAATGTTCCCTCTAAGCTGAGTTAGTGTGAGCTAAAAAGGTAAAGGTTCCCTTGCTCGAAAGCCAGTCGAATCCGACTTTAGGGTTGCGGTGCTCATCTCCATTTCAAAGCCAAAGAGCCAGCGCTGTCCGAAGACGTTTCCGTGGTCATGTGGCCGGCATGACTAAGGCGCACGGAACGCTGTTCCCTTCCCACCAAAGTGGTACCTATTTATCTACTTGCAATTTCTTGCTTTCGAACTGCTAGGTTGGCAGGAGCCAGAGCTAGAGACGGGAGCTCACTCCGTCATGCGGCACACTCGGGTCTAGAACTGCTGAACTACCGACCTTCCACAGCCTGCAGTTCGGCGTCTTAACCACTTGAGCCACCGTTTTTTCGCCTCTGGCTCATCCATTTTTGTCTTAACTCAGGAAGGGATGGCTCCAGAGCAAACTGATTTATGCAGCAGCCAAATCGCTTGCTCCCAACTTTCATGCCAGTAGCTCACAAAGCAGAATTTTTGCTCACAGGACTCAACAGTTTAGAGGGAGCATTGCTCTGGAGCCATCGTTCCTGAGCTAAGGCAAAAATGTGTGAGCCGGAGGCTAAAAAACCGTGAGCTGGCTCACACTCACTCAGAGGGAGCACTGGTGGTGTCCCGCATGATCAGACTCGCCTTGAAAATAGCTGGTACCTGGCAGTCCCAGTGTGCTTTGCGGTCACATTTTCAATTGTGTTTCTCTGGTTCTGAAGCCTAAATAAGGTTGAATTGTCAACCGGGGGGGGGGGGGATATCTTCTTTAAATGGAAGCTCTGTACAGCCATGTGAAAGCAACTTGGAGAAACGACGACTGAGGGGTGACATGATTGAGGTTTATAAGATTATTCATGGGAAAGAGCAGGTAGAGAAAGAGGTACTTTTCTCCCTTTCTCACAATACAAGAACTCCTTGTGGGCACTCCATGAAACTGCTGAGCGGTCGGGTTAGAACAGATCAAAGGAAGTCCTTCTTCACCCAAAGAGTGATGAACACATGGAACTCACTGCCACAGGAGTTGGTGGCGGCTACAAGCATGGACGGCTTCAAAAGGGAATTAGATATGGAGCAGAGGTCCATCAGTGGCTATTAGCCACAAGGTATAGATAGGGACTCTGGGGCAAGGGATGCTCTGTATTCTTGGTTCTTGGGGGGGGGGGTCAACAGTGGGAGGGCTTCTAATGTCCTGGCCCCACTGCTGGACCTCCTGATGGCACCTGGTATTTCTGGCCACTGTGTGATACAGAGTGTTGGACTGGATGGGCCTTTGGTCTGATCCAACATTGGCATCTCTTATGTTCTTATGTTCTTAACTGATGAAGTGAGCGTTTACTATTGAAAGCCTGTTCCCCAAAAACCTTGTTGGTCTGTGAGGTGCTACTGCACTTGAAAAGCATTCGGAGATGCGTGGAAGGCCCCCTTGTGGTGCGCCCCTGCTTTTAATCCCTTGTTCCTTCCAGTACCACCTTTTTCGTTTTTAATGGTTTGGAGGAGTCTGGCGGAAATAATGTTTCAGCACTCTTAAAAACAGAGCTACTTTGGTGTAGTGGTTAGGAGCATGGACTCTAATCTGGGAGACCCAGGTGTGATTCCCCACTCCTCCACTTGCAGCTGCTGGTGTGACCTTGGGTCAGTCACAAGTTCTCTCAGAGCTGTTCTCTCAAGGACGGTTCTTGAAAGAGCTCTCTCAGTCCCGCCTACCTCACTGGGTGTCTGTTGTGGGGAGGGGAGGGGATCGTAAGCCGCTCTGAGACGCCAAGTGAAGGGCAGGGTATAAATCCAACCTCTTCTTCTACTTCTTCATAGATAATCTCAGTGCGGCTAAGGATTCTGTGAATTAAGCCAGTCTTCCTGTCCCTGTGTTGCAGAGGAGGACTGAGCCCCAGACCCGTGATACAGAGTGGTTTACCGGCCACTAAGCCACAGTAGAGCAAGTGGCTTCTTCAGAGCTGATTTGGTGTTTTACGTGACCGTACGTTAGAGAATGTCCCGTTGTAGTATGGATGGGAATATAAAGATTTTTTATATATATATATAGGTTTTTTTCTTCTTGATTGTTCATATTCATATTTCTCTGGTTTTTATAGATTTATTCTTTAAGTAATATTTTATTAGGATGTTAGAAAGGCCTGTTATATAGAAGGCTTTCCTCTTGTAGGTCTGATATTGTTAGCAGAGAACATAATAGGTACAAAGTTCATGATTCTGTAGTTCTTAGGGCAAACCTTTCAATGTCTGGGTCAGATAAGATTTTAGTCTGATAGGAAGAATCCTTGCCCATTATCATTTAGGTTAGGTTAAGTAAACACTTAGTTTGACGTAGATATATGTTTCTTTATATCTGGCCAATCAGAGGATTATTACTCAAATCACCACTGTCTTTTGTAACCAATTATGCTGTTTGAACATTGTTTTCTTGGTGATGTCAGTCCATGTATGAAATATCGTGTATTTCCTGAATATGTTCAGAATAGGCTCAAGAAGAAGATGAAGAAGAAAAGGAAGAAAGCTGTCAATTCTTGATGAGTTATTTGGTCTAATCGTTTTCCTGTTAATTGAAGCATATTTCCTGAATATGCTGAGAAGAAAGTAGTCGTTTCTGGATGGACTGTTGGGTCCAATTGTTTTGCTGCTAATTGACATGAAACATAGATCTCCCTCCTCGTTTGACTTCATTTTTGACAGGGAATCTAATATGTACAACAAAGATGGCGACGGCCATCACTGTAACGACGAGACGCTGTGCAGCACCCTAAAGGCATGTACAACACCGTGGCTGATGAGCTCTCTTTTCCTCTTCCAGGAGCTGGGAGCCGTGTCCCTGGATGGGTACTTCCATCTCTGGAAAGCTGAATACACGCTGTCAAAGGTGACTTCCGTATGTATGCCCGCATGTGCCCGTCCTCCCGGATCTTGTGAGCAGGCTCGATAGCAGCAGGTGGTACACATGCAAGCCGACACACGGGGTGGGGTGGGGTGGAGGAGTGATAAAACGTGTGCCCAACTCGTGCATCTTCTGGAGGGGAGCTGGCAGGCCTGCAGTGGTCCCGACGTGTGGCCATCATAGCAACAACCTTGCGAGGTAGGCTAGGCTGAGAGCGTGTGACTGGCCCAAGGTCACCCAGCCAGCTTCCACGGCAGAGACGGGATTCAGACCAGAGTTTCCCGGATCATAGGCACAGGGAGGGGGAAACAAACTTGGCCCGATACCTGGAATCAAGAAGCGCAAGCGTGAGAAAGAAGCCTGATAAAGGGCTAGTATTAAAAACCTGGTGTTCACAGCCTGGGGAGCTCCTACAAGATAATGACTCAGCCATACCCCCACCTTCCTGAGTAGATATAAATTACCTGCCTGCCGTTTTTCTTCTTCTCACCTTGACACAGAGAGTACTCCGTCTTTCTGTGTTATACCTCTGAGCAGGGGTCATTTCGTAGAAAAAGAGGTGCAGGAGCTCATTAGCATAACCTATTTGCAGATGCCACACACACCCCGACATCGCCGGAAGTGTGTCAGGAGGCAACACCCACCGCTCAGGCTCCACTGGACTGTTTTGGATTGCTAGCTATTGGGGGAGGGGGAGGAAGGTGTATATCTGTCCTCACAGAGGAGGGAGAGCTTGTACCTGAATAAAACTTGGTCTTAAAGGTGCCACTGGACTGTTTTGGGCCAGGGGGCCGTGGGGGGGGGGTTCTGCAGCGTACCTGGCTGCTTCTTGCTCTGACTGAGGGCTGCTGGGAGCAGGGGGTGGGGCTTGTTGCATGTGCCCGCCCCCTGGGCTCTTTACTTTCCTGCGCGCTTCTGCAGGAAATGACCCCTGCTGACTGGCATTGTGCAGTTGGCATGAAGAAGCAGGGGAGGCGAGGTGGTATCAAGAGGTGGCTGTCTGTCATTTGGTTCTGTTGCTGGACCAGATGTAATTGTTATAAGAACACAAGAAGAGCCCTGCTGGATCAGACTAGTGGTCCATCTAGTCTGGCATGTAATTCGCTTTGGGTCCTCATTGGGGTGAAAGGAGGGGGTATAAGTAAATAAATAAATAAATGTGTTTGACACTTGGAGAAATGATATCCATCTCTGCTTTCATCCACAAACCCTTCTCGAGAGCCAGTTTTGTGTAGTGGTTAGGAGCGCGGACTCTCATCCGGGAGAACCGGGTTTGAGTCCCCACTCCTCCACTTGCACCTGCTGATGTGACCTTGGGTCAGTCACAAGCGCTGTTCTCTCAAGGGCAGTCCTCGAAAGAGCTCTCTCGGCCCCGCCTACCTCACAGGGTGTCTGTCGTGGGGAGGGGAAGGGAAAGGAGATTGTAAGCCATTCTGAGACTCCTTCAGGTAGTGAAAGGCGGGTTATAAATTCAATCTTCTCCTCCTCTTCCTCTTTTCATAGGCCAAGGTGAGAGCCAGTTGGGTGTAGTGGTTAAGTGTACGGACTCTAATCTGGGAGAACCGGGTTTGAGTCCCCACTCCTCCACTTGCACCTGCTGATGTGACCTTGGGTCAGTCACAAGCTCTGGCACAGCTGTCCTTGAAAAAGAGCAGTTTCTGTCAGAGCTCTCTCAGCTCCACCCACCTCACAGGGTGCCTGTCGTGGGGAGGGGAAGGGGAAGGAGTTTGTAAGCCGCTCTGAGACTCCCTTGGGTAGTGAAGGGCAGGGTAGAAATCCAATCTCCTCTTCTTCTTCTTTCCTTGAGGATGCATTCAGGTTTTTAAATATTTAATAGTCCTTGCATGAGACTTCAGCTCTGTAATCATGGTTCTTTCGACTAAATCTCATAAGAATTGCCTTTTTCGTTCCTTTCAGTTGCTCTCGACAAAATTACCCTACTGCCGAGAAAACGTGTGCCTGGCCTATGGGCAGGAGTGGTCCGTGTACGCGGTGGGGTCCCAGGCACACGTGTCGTTCCTGGACCCCCGGCAGCCTTCCCACAATGTCAAGTCGGTCTGTTCCAGGGAGCGAGGCAGCGGTAAGGGCTCTTTACCTTTTTAGAATGCGGAGGCCGCGACGCCTCCCCCCTCCGTTGTCTTGAGTCCTGTGCAGTGTTCCCTCTAAGCTGAGTTAGTGTGAGCTAGCTCACAGGTTGTTAGCCTCCGGCTCACACATTTTTGTCTCAGCTCAGGAAGGAGGGCTCCAGAGCAAACTAATTTATGCAGTAGCTAAATCTCCCACTCACAACTTTAATGCCAGTAGCTCACAAGTACAATTTTTGCTCACAAGACTCCACACGTTAGAGGGAACATCCTGTGTCTTAAGTCATCATGGATGCTAATTTGGAGGATTATTGGGGACGTTCATATTTGAATGTAAAATGCACATCGTTTTTCCCCTTATCGTGAGGAAGGGGGGACATGCAGGTGTAAGTTTGGTGTCATGGTTAAGAGCGCGGACTCTAATCTGGGAGAGCCGGGCTTGATTCCCCACTCCTCCACATGCAGCTGGTGGTGTGACCTTAGGTCAGTCACAAGTTCTTTCAGAGCTGTTCTCTCAAGGGCAGTCCTCAAGAGAGCTCTCTCAGCCCCACCTAACTCACTGGGTTTCTGTTGTGGGGAGGGGAAGAGAAAGGAGATTGTAAACTGCTCTGAGACTGAGTGAAGGGTGGGGTATAAATCCAGTCTCTGCCGCCTCCTCCTCCTCTAAATGGCCACCTGGGGAAAAAATGGAGATTTGCTTACATTTGGACAGGAGTGCCCAGCGTCATTCCTGGGGGCACCGTGGCACCTGGGTGTTTGCCCAAGAAGGCTTTTGATCGGCCATTGGAGATTTGATTGGCTGCGCCGATTTTCTTAAAACTATTGCTTTGGCAGCAGCTGCCACCGCAGCGCAAGGACTGCGTGACCAAAGGTACCTTACGGCAGCCATTTTGTGGTTGGCCCTTCCTCCTGCGGCAGCAATCTTGTGGCTGCCATTTTGTGGCTGTGCTCACCACACAGGGTCAGAATTCCAAAGGTGACCACAGGCTTCAAAAGATTGAGGGGGGCCCTGAACTAGGACATGGTGAGTCAAACATGCCTTGAGGAGTATCTTCTCCCTTATAAACCTCCCCATTCATTCCTGTAATTTTGGGAGGCCCGGCTTTGGTTGATCCCGCCATCTAAGGCTAGATGGGTGGTGACCCTTAAAAGAGGAAGAAGAAGAAGAGATTGGATTTATACCCCGCCCTTCACTACCCAAGAGAGTCTCAGAGTGTCTTACAAACGCCTTTTCCTCCCCCTCCCCACAACAAGACACCCTGTGAGGCAGGTCGGGCTGAGAGAGCTCTGACAGAAACTGCTCTTTTTTCAAGGACAGCTGTGCCAGAACTACGGCTTGCCCAAGGTCATCCAGCAGGTGCAAGTGGAGGAGTGGGGAATCAAACCCGGTTCTCCCAGATTAGAGTCGCGCACTTAACCACTACACCAAACTGGCTTCTTGGTTGTGGCACTGAAGCGTTAGACCCCCCCCCCCCCCCCTTCGTTCTGTCTCCCTCCATCAGTGTAAATACTTCTTTTGTTTCATTTGGTATACCCCCAATAACAGTTATTGGGCCCTTCTCCCTTGTCCTGCGCAATGCGCCCTCTAAGCTGTGGGGTCTTGTGAGCAAAAATTCTACTTTGTGAGCCACTGAAATTAAAGTTGTGAGCGAGCAATTTAGCTACTGCATAAATTAGTTTGCTCTGGAGCCATCCCTCCTGAGCTGAGACAAAAATGTGCGAGCCAGAGGTGAAAAAACTGTGAGCTAGCTCACACTTACTCAGCTCAGAGGGAACACTGGTCCTGTGGTTGTTTATGCTCTCGCTGAATTACTTTGTAATTTTAAATATTTTTAATTGTTTGAAAGGTTTAATGTTTAATGGTTTAATGTCGAGAGCCAGTGGTTAAGAGTGTGGATTCTATTCTGGGAGAACCGGGTTTGATTCCCCACTCTTCCACATGCAGCCAGCTGGGTGACCTTGGGTCAGTCTCAAGTTCTCTCAGAGCTGTTCTCTCAAGAGCAGTCCTTGGGGGAGCTCTCTCAGCCCCACCTACCTCACAGGGCATCTGTTGTGGGGAGGGGAAGGGAAAGGAGATGGTAAGCCACTCTGAGACTCCTTTGGCTAGTGAAGAGCGGGATATAAATCCAAACTCCTCTTCTTTGCCTTGACTGGGTGAGAAGGCGGCGTGAAAGTGTCTTAAATAAATAAATATTGGAAGCATTGACAAGGTAAGTTCAAAGCAGCAGAATTCACTAGACGTTCTGGGACACCTCTGTGGGTGATTGAAGAACTGTCTACCAGACGTCCTGCACAAGTAAAGTCTCTCCGAAGGCATAAGAACATAAGAGACGCCAATGTTGGATCAGGCCAATGACCCATCCAGTCCAACACTCTGTATCACACAGTGGCCAAAAATACCAGGGGCCATCAGGAGGTCCACCAGTGGGGCCAGGACATTAGAAGTTCTCCCACTGTTGACCCCCCCCCCCAAGCACCAAGAAGACAGAGCATCACTTGCCCCAGAGCCCCTATCTTTACCTTGTGGCTAATAGCCACTGATGGACCTCTGCTCCATATGCTTATCCAATTCCCTTTTGAAGCCGCCCATGCTTGTAGCTGCCACCACTTCCTGTGGCAGTGAATTCCACGTGTTAATCACACCTCCTCACGTCCGCAGTGTTCCATCTAAGCCGAGTTAGCGTGAGCCAGCTCACAGTTTTTTAGCCTCCGGCCCACACCTTTTTGTCTCAGCTCAGGCAGGATGGCTCCAGAGCAAACTGAGTCACGCAGGAGCCAAATCGTTCGCTCACAACCGTAATGCCCAGTAGCTCACAAAGTAGAATTTTTGCTCACAAGACTCCACAGCTCAGCTGGAGCATTGGTCCACACTCATGGTTAAAAGTGACCTTGAATATCTGCAACCAGTCAGTGACTGAACCCTCTTTATCGTCTGCGGGGCAGCTGGCGTAGTGTGCTCTTGGTGACCTACGGGAGTGGAGATTGTGCCGTGTGCCCCCGTAGGCAGTCGATGGCAGCCCTTCCCTACATTACAAGTGAGTGGGGAGTAGGGACATGTGTTGCGGCAGAGATTACTGGTGTGCCAGGTCAGCACCAGAAGAGTGCATGGCGTGTGGCTTTTAATTCCCTTATCAACGCAACACAATGTGGAGACTGCGTTTTTATCGCGCCAGCTCTGTGCAGCTCTCTTCTGTTCGTCGTTTTCTCCCTGCCTCTGCGTTTTTTCTCCCTGACTCTGCGTGGGCCTTTCTTTCGTGCCCTGTTCTTTGGCGCTTGGTCATTACCTAAGCAATAATCGCTCCTGTGGTGATTTTTGCAGAAGTGTAGACCCATGAACTCTCCACGGTTCATCCTGTTCTTGTCTACTTTTTCTATTACATTTTTTAAAAATGTTCTGAGTTATCCTCTTACTCTCCACACTGTTTCATGCCCTCTGCGGTAGACCCCTTCCGATCCCTGACAAACTTGATAAAACTGAACTGTAGACTGGAAGGTCTGTAGTTCAGCAGTTCGAGAACCGAGTGTGCCGCATGACGGAGTGAGCTCCCGTCTCTGGTCCCAGCTCCTGCCACCCTAGCAGTTTGAAAGCAAGAAATTGCAAGCAGATAAATAGGCACCACTTTGGTGGGAAGGAAACAGCCTTCCGTGCACCTCGACATCTAGTCATGCCGGCCACGTGACCACGGAAACGTCTTCGGACAGCGCTGGCTCTTGGGCTTGGAAACGGAGATGAGCACCGTCCTCCTAGAGTTAGATTCGACTGGCTTTCAAGCAAGGGAAACCTTTACCTAGTACAGTCCAGGGATCCTCAACCCTTTTAAGCCTGTAGGCACCTTTGGAATTCTGACATAGGGTGGTGGATGGAGGAGGAGAAGCCAGATAGAAAATAGCTGCTGCACCTTACCTCCAGTAGAAAAGAGCCAGAGTCCCAGAGCACCTTAATAACAAACAAAATTCGTGGCCAGGTAGGAGCTTTTGTGAGTCCCTGCTCACTTCTTCAGATACAGCTGGAACCTTCCTTTGAAATTCCTTTGGAAGAAAACTTCCACTTTGAGGTCAGCAACAGAGGGGAGGTTAGAAGGAGAGACTGCTGAATTGCAGCTAATAACAAACACAATGCACCCCCTGAACCGAATTGAGACTTAGGTTTCCTGTCTTATTACCAACGCTCCTGCACATCACACCTAATCCATGGAGATCGATCAAGATGGGTCGCTGTGTTAGTCTGTCTGTAGCAGTAGAAAAGAGCAAGAGTCCAGGAGCACTGTCAAGACTAACAGAATATGGGGTGGGGCAGGGCAGGAGCTTTTGTGAGTCACGGCTCACTTCTTCAGAGAGATGCCTCTTATTTTGCTAGTCTTTAAGGTGCTGCTGGATGCTTGCTCTTTTCTGCTCGTAATCCAATCACACCTATTATTGTCTGCTAATGTCATCTGGCATCTGAAATCACTCCATTTCCCAATATATAGGACAGGTGGACTCCCATTTTAGCTGTATCTGAAGAAGTGAACAGTAACTCACAAAAGTTCCTACCTTACCACATATTTTGTGAGTCTTTTAAGGTGCTGCTAGACTCTAGCTCTAGCAGTTCTAACCTAGCAGTTCGAAAGCAAGAAATTGCAAGTAGATTAATAGGTACCACTTCGGTGGGAAGGTAACAGCGTTCCGCGCGCCTTGGTGTTTAGTCATGCCGGCCACATGACCATGGAAACGTCTTCAGACAGCGCTGGCTCTTCGGCTTTGAAACGGAGATGAGCACCGCAACCCTAGAGTCGGATTTGAATGGCTTTCGAGCAAGGGAACCTTTACCTTTTTAGACTCTAGCTGGCTCTCCTTGTGCTGTTGGTGTAGTGGTTAAGTGCGCGGCCTCTAATCTGGGAGAACCGGGTTTGATTCCCCACTCCTCCACTTGCAGCTGCTGGATGACCATGGGCAAGCCGTAGTTCTGATAAGAGCTGTCCTTGAAAAGAGCAGTTTCTGTCAGAGCCCTGCCTGCTTTCTTCCTGATTCTTTTTCGGGATTATAATGTGGCTGACTTACCATCTGTTTCCCGTGTTGGTTAGGACACGAAAATAAATCTGTGAAGTTGTGGAACGGGCGTGGATCCGCTGAGCCTTAAACCGCTTGGTGCTTAGCTGCTACTCTGCCCATGTTTGGGGGCCGGGGGGGGGGGAAGCTTATGTGTTTTACCTTCACGGAGCATCAAAATGCAATTTGTCATGTTCTCAGGTTGCACCAGCCGGCTCCCTGGCTCGAAGCGGGCACTTAAAATAGTTCCAAGGGAAGACGCTTACAAGAGGTGTTTTCCCATTAACTTGGGCACAGTCTGTGCTTCTGGTTTGGTGCTTATAGCTTCATAGGGCAGCTGCGTTGGTCTCCAGTAGAACAGCTCAATTCAAGTCCAGTAAGCACCTTCAAGACAAACAGAATTTGGGGGATAGAAGCCTTCATAAGAACATAAGAACGTAAGAGAAGCCAATGTTGGATCAGTCCAATGGCCCATCCAGTCCAACGCTCTGTCACACAGTGGCCAAACATACCAGGGGCCATCAGGAGAGTCAAAACACCTTCGAGAGTCAAAACTCGAGAGCCAGTTTGGTGTAGTGGTTAGGAGGGCGGACTCTGATCTGGGAGAACCGGGGCTTGATTCCCCACTCCTCCGCAAGCAGCTGCTGGGGTGACCTTGGGTCAGTCACAAGTTCTGTCAGAGCTGTTCTATCAAGAGCAGTCCTCGAAAGAGCTCTCTCAGCCCCGCCTACCTCACAGGGTGTCTGTTGTGGGGAGGGATCGTAAGCCGCTCTGAAACTCCGAGTGAAGGGCAGGGTATAAATCCAACTCTTCTTCTAATTTCAGAAATTTTTGGCTGGCGGGGCAGGGGCCCGTGCGCTCGGGCAGGGGAACCCATAACTTAATTAGATTACTCAACAGCGTGTGTGGGGGGGTAGCAGCAGGGAAGCTGCCCTGCCACTTCTGGTCAGTTTCACTCCCCCTCCCATCAGCTGTTAAACCTAACAGCTGGAAGGCTGGGAGTGAAACTGACCAGAAGTGGCAGGGCGGCTTCCCTTTCCTTCCCCAGCCTCCCCCACCCCTACAGGGGGGATCTGGGGGGCTTGGCATCCTCCGGGGGGCAGGGCTCGTTCACGGCAGGACTCTGCCCCCAAATGCCCTACCGTGGCTACGGGCCTGCTTGCGGTGATGAATAATTACACTGTTTGACCAAGAAGCCATAGAACACAGCCCTTGTGTTTTGCAGCTTTTTTGCTTCAACAGCTACTCGCTACGATGTCTATCCTTCCTATAGAGATCCAGTTTGGTGTCGTGGTTAAGTGCGCGGACTCTAATCTGGGAGAACCGGGTTTGCTTCCCCACTCCTCCACTCGCAGCTGCTGGATGACCTTGGGCAAGCCATAGTTCTGATAAGGGCTGTTCTTGAAAAAGAGCAGTTTCTGTCAAGAGCTCTCTCAGCTCCACCTCCCTCACAGGGTGTCTGTTGTGGGGAGGGGAAGGGAAAGGAGTTTGTGAGCCACTCTGAGACTCCTCTGGGTAGTGAAGGGCGGGGTATAAATCCAATCTCTTCTTCTTCTATAGCGGTTGGAGATAACACTGCCTCTGTACATGGAGGTTCCACTCCTAGCAGTCTGGGTTGTTTTTTTTTTAAGCCAAAGCTGTCTTTGTCAGATGTGTGTTCTCTGCCAGTCTGCGATGTTTGACGCTCCGCCTCGAGCTCTCCCGCTGCAGACCGATACCCTGAGACCATCTCCTTGGCGGCCGACATCAGCCAAAGTAGAGCCGATTTTAGGAAAGCCTAGAAAAGCTGCGGGTACCCGTCTGTCCCCTGCTTAACTGACCGCAGTGACATTCCCCCTCTCCCTCTTCCACGGCAGGGATTCGGTCCGTGAGCTTCTACGAACACATCATCACGGTGGGGACAGGGCAGGGGTCGCTGCTGTTCTACGACATCCGAGCCCAAAGGTTCCTGGACGAGAAGCCGCCGCACAGCTGCTGCGGACCGAATATGGGAGGAAACGAAATCCTCAAGCTGTCCACTGGCAAAGGCTGGCTGGTGAGTGGCTTGTAGCGTTCGGCGGGGTGGGGAGGGGGTGTGCCCGCCCCAGACATCCCCCCTGCTAGGAGTCTGGTCCTGGTTAACGCTAAAAGGCCGAACAACGTGTTCCTGGTGATACGCTATATGATGGGAATATCAGAAGCTCTCCTTTTTCCTCCTTCCATGGCCGGTAGGGGAGTCAAAGGCAGGGGAAGCTTATTGGTCTCTAAGGTGCCGCTGGACTCAGAACTAGCGGCTCCTCTGTAGACTGGCTTAGCCACCCTCTGAAACTGTCTCGCTTTCTCCCAGGCCTTTCAAAAGATGGGGTTGGCTGTCATATACCGATTCCCCATGGGCAGCTGTGCCGCCGTTGCTCTTCCGTCCCCCGTCCCCGTCCCCCGGTCATATCGGTCAATTTCAGACTATTCGCTGCACAGCTGCATTTTGACCCGCATCTCCCCCCGATTTCTTCCGTATCTTCTTGACCCTCAAAAAACAGAATTGAGAAGACATGGAGGAAATCGTGGAGAAATGTGGGTCAAAATGCGGCCGCACGGCCAATAGTGTGAAATTGACCAATACGACCGTGGGAAACGGAAGAGTGAAGGTGGCACTGCTGCTTGTGGGGAATCGGTCATAGAGTTTCTGTTGGGCTGGGGCCTTGGATCCAAAGTCTCTTCAGGCGGGTTCTCTAGAGGGGCAGTGCGGCCTCTTATTAGGGAGGACTGGTTTTCTCTTTAAATGTGCTCTATGCTCTTGTAAACCGGGTAGTTTCTGCTGCCACCAGGAATTTAAGGATTTCCAAACCTTCTCTCTGTTTCTTTTGCTGGTGAGGTGACCTAGAGTTGGGGCTTTTCAGGGATCTATGTGGTCCTGAGGAAAGATAGAAGTAAATCCGGGGATAAACTTGAACAAGAGATGGTTTTTTGAAGTAAGAACAAAATATGAGGTTGGTTATTTTGTAACTATATTGGATAAAGGGACTTGAAAATATGTCTGTCAAATGTATCACACGCACTGTCTTTTTTCCCCTTTACTTTTTGTTTGTTTTGACACTCAGTTCCAACTTTAACAGGAGTCACGCTTTCCAAATGTCAGCCACACAGGCTGACATATATATTGCACTTTTTAAGAACTCACTCAGAACTAACTGAACACTCACTGACTTAACTCTCTGACTGATCACTTCCAACTGATTTCCAACTGTCTCTCATAATTGACCCACTGACACACCCACACAGATTCACTTCAGAAACCCCTCCCACACTCTGTCGTCCATCAATCACAGCACATCTGTCTCTCTCAATCACTCTAGTTTACTAACCATGCACTCCAACCAAGCATTTAAAGGCACACACACACTCATAAAACAAGGAATCATTACAGGCAGCATAAGAACTTCCTAAACTAAATCCAAAGCGTTTGGTGTATTCATTCATTTATTTATATTGCGGGATCCTGGGACCCCAAGACTATTTCCCTGGAACCCTCCCCATTCCCCTTTAGTTCTTTTATTGGTGGGTGGAGATGGGCCAGGGACTGAATCCATAGAGAGAAAGACCACAGTTCTTAAACAAAACCAGTTTATTACAATATAAGCTTCTTATGGACAGAAAGCACTTTAGCACTTACAAATCTTTTAGGATAAAAACACAACGTTTCCATATTCAGCAGAGAATAGTTAAAAGTAAAGGTTTCCCTTGCTCGAAAGCCAGTCTAATCCGACTCTAGGGGGCGGTGCTCATCTCCGTTTTCAAGCCGAAGAGCCAGCACTGTCCGGACACTTCTCTGTGGACATGTGGCCGGCATGCACGGAACTCTGTTGCCTTCCCACCGGAGCGGTACCTATTTATCTACTTGCAATTTCTTGCTTCCGAATTGCTAGGTTGGCAGGAGCTGGGGCCGGAGATGGGAGCTCACTCCGTCCCAAGGCACTAGGGCCTCGAACTGCTGAACGACCTTCCAGTCTGCAGTTCAGCGTCTTAACCTCTAAGCCACTGCAGCCTCCTCAGCAGAGAATACTATATTTGTGTTGCAGCAGAAAATACTTTGACACAATCATAGTGCACTAGCATGAAACACTAGAGTGCCCCGGTCTAGTCAGCAAGAGCCCACCGAGAGCTGATTGGTGACTAGCCCAGAGCAAAGATGTCTTCAACCATTTATACTCTCAATACCCATAGGGTTCAGCCCACATGGATGACGTAAGGTTAACAGACTTTTACCAGAAGGATATCAAACTAAAGAGAACAGCTTTCACCCTGAACTCATACCCTAGTTACCCTAGACAGTCAAAGATGTTATGTGTCAAAATAAGAGTCAGAAATATCGTATCGAAGTTCATCCTAAGAATCTAAGAGCCTTCAGTAGACAAACTCAGTGTTTATACTTTATCGTGACCTTACTGAAAGCAGAGTGCCTTGTCAGGCTAGAGAGAGGCTTGAGAGATGACAGCAGCTAAGCCTGCAAAGCCTCATGGGAGAGGAGCCAAACAGAGAGGCCTCAGCCAATCCAGGCTGTTATACAGACATTTCCCCAAACGCGCTGATTTTTCCTGCCACAATTTATTTATTAGCCACCTTTCTGCCTTGCAGAACTGAACAGTATCAATTAAACGGTTATAAAACACATGGAAGATAACAGTTTAAAACCTCAATTAGGACGGCCCATAAATAAAAATTAGTCAAATGTAGTCCTAAATAAAACGATCTTCCCCGTGCCGCCTGAAGATTCAAAGTGAGGGGGGCCGGGCACACCTCGGTCGTTTCAGAATCGTGGGGCTACCGCTCAAAAGGCCCTGTCGGGTGAACCTATCAGACCAGCCTCTTTGATTGGTGGGACAGCTGGGAGGGCCTCTACATTAATGTTGCTGTTGGGGTGCCCCACTCCTTAAAACGTCGGGGAGTTTTCTGCACTTTTGGTGGAGGCAAGAGAGATATGTGGGCCAAGTGGAGATTTGTGGACCTAAGAACACATAAAGGAGACCAGTCACAGGATAAGTCTTCCTTCCTTCCTTCCTTCCTTCCTTCCTTCCTTCCTTCCTTCCTTCCTTCCTTGATTGATTGATTGATTGATTGATTGATTGATTGATTTCAATGTATATCCCGCCTTGCCTACACAGGCAAGTCCTGTCTGAGAACGGTGCAGGCTGCAACTTACATGAGCTTTCCTTCAACAGAATCATGACGAAACCTGGCGGAATTACTTCTCCGACATCAGCTTCTTCCCAAATGCTGTTTACACCCACTGCTACGACTCGTCTGGCACGAAGCTCTTTGTGGCGGGAGGCCCACTTCCGTCTGGACTCCATGGGAATTATGCCGGTCTCTGGAGCTAATAACTCTGTTTCTAAACCAGGATCTCTAGTGCGATTTTTTCCCCCCCCCGACACCCCCCCCCCCCCCAACCCCCCAATTTTTTTTTTCCCCCCCCCTAAAAAACAAAAACAAAGGAATTGTGTGACGACATTGTTCTCTTCTGGTTTTGATGCAACTTGGGGATAACTTATCTGTCTTTTTCTTTGGGGAGGGGGGCGCCGCCACAAGGGGGAGCGTTGTCTTCTGCTGGGTCTCCCCCCAAATTTTGTATATTTTTGAACAAGTTTTTAATTTTTGTTGAATCTCCTTTGATCTTTATACGACGGGTTTTGACCGCCGCCACCCCCCTACCCCTTAATTGCCTACTCTGCCAACGGCCCGAGTCTTCGCCCCGAGGTCCGGCCAACCACCCAGACGCGTCCTGTCCCCCCCCCCGTCCCCCTTCCCCTTACTTCTCTGTGAGGTAGGAATCCTCCATCAGATCGGCTGCTGCCAAGCTTTCTGTGAAAGCCCGGGGGCTGTGTGTGTGAGTGTGCGTGTGCGTGTGTATGTGTGCGCGTGCACAGGTGATTATGTACGTACGTGCAGGTACTTTGTCAATCACATGGCCTGGATTTCAAAATCAACTTGTAATCAAAAGGAGGGGGGGGGAGAGAAAATTAAAAATATTTATATAACGAGATGACACCGCTTCGTCCGCAGTGCCCGGCCCGCATCCCGCTCCGCTCCATCTTTTAAAAGTACAAGTTTAATTATGCTCTGTGCTGCGTCACTGTGGCTCGATACGATCTCTTCTGTAGGCGAGGCCGGTCTCGCCTTTCCGTTTGGACCTTCCCTCCCATCTGCCTTCTTTTTCCCTGCCCCTTCCTCCATGCGTCTGCTGGAAGAGGGGTACAGGCCGGCTCCACCACGGAATAAGTCTCTCCTGAGAATGCCCTGTGTGTGTGGGAGAGAGGGGGTACCAAAAGGCACAGGGAGGGACGTGTATGGGGAACTGGGGGGTGGAGGGGGGGATCACTGTATGTGCAGCCAAAGCAGAGCTAGTGGGCCAGATTGTCGGTACAGTTGTGAGCCAATGAGAATCCTCCCCTGTCCCCAGAGTTGTGAAGGCCGCCACAAGGCTTTGCTCAACCATCCGCGGACGGAGCAACCATCCCGGAGCAGTCGACTGCCTTGCATCGGCTGAAGGGTCGTTGTGCCGGAGGAAAGGGCTGCCGTTAGTGAAATGCATGGGGGGGGGACCCCGACCCTCTTTTCTGCCAACTGACGAAATAATCAAGTGACGGGGAACGTCCCTGTACGGACCCCCCAGTTGGGAATGTGCTTCAGGCATTCTCGTTTTAAAGAGTACCCCTGTCACTTTTCACGTGTCCACCTTAAAACTGTAACGAGCGAAATAGTTTTACGTTTTCCAGACAGGGAAGCAGTCCGGAGGAATGGGCTGAAAAGCTGAGTGTTTCCTCTACAGAAAGGTTTATTCCTTCGGTAACAGGGTGTCTCTCTTTCTACCTGGGTGCTGAATCTTAATGCCTCTTTAAACTTGTACTTTTAAAACAACCTGCCCGTGCATCCGGCTTTAGTCTTGCTAATAGCCTCCCGCAGTCTCAGGGTTACACACCACTACTACGACGATGTTTTTTTCCATCCAAATAACACACAGGACCAATCAGAGGTTAACGTGCCTTTCTCCAATGGTACCTTGATCTTTGTAAAAGCTGCCTGCAACAGGATTTGCTGTTTGTCGCCGTCTTTGAACTGGATATTCGTTTTGTCTTTTTCTAAAAAAGAGAGAGAGAGTGAGAAAGAGAGATGTTCTGAAACTGCAACCAACCTGTTCATTGAACTGTAACTTTTTTTCCATTTGATGTTCAGGAGTGTGGTGTATAAAATCAAAATATGTGGATTTGTCTCGAGTGCGAGTTTTTCCACCGAGTGCTGTGCTTCATGTGCCCATGGACTGCTGAGCTGCTTCATTTCTAAGTGTGGGGATTTGCAAACGGCGTGGAAATGGGTCAAACGCTAAAGCAGATGCCTTTATTTCTCTAGCAGATGCCTTTATTTCTCTCCCCCCCCGCCCCAAACAGTTCAAAGGAAAGTTGCATTTATTAACTAGTGGAACTTGTCCCTTTCTAAGACACCTTTTTTGTAGCACCTGTAATGACACTTTTCTGTAGTGTTCAGAGGTGATATGTGTTATGCTGACTCCTTGCCTTCTTTAGTGTTTCCTACCTTTTTTCGCTGCCACCAAAGGCTCTTGCCTTAGACTTCTTAGTTGAACCCAAAGAACAGAATGACTTCAGTTATATTTTGTAGAAAGACAGAAGGGTCAGCACAAGGGGGTGGCTCAGAGGTAAAAGGGGATCCTTTACTCTAAATAAAACAGCTGTTTCCATTTAAACATGATGTCTTTAGAAGTATAAAAGCATGGTGGTTTCAGTATGCTCCATAGGTGTCATGGTGGTTTCAGTATGGTTCATAAGCGTCATGGTTTCAGATAAGTACAGTTCTCCTTTCTCTAAAGTTCCTAAAATAACCTAGCCACAAAAGCTTATTTTCCTCACTTGCCACTGAGGCTACATAACTACCACAAAAGCTTAAAATTCCTAACTTGCCACTCAGGATAATAACTTCCGGAAAGAACACATGTTTCTCTCACTCTCTACAGGACTTTCCTCAGTCTCTTCACCCACTCGACTCCCTCCTCCTCTCTTTCGCAGCCATCACCCATCCATCCCCCTTCTTTCTTACCTTAGAGGCCAGCACAGAACTGGGTTTGATTCCACACTCATCCACATGGAGCTGCTGGTGTGACCTTGGGTCAGTTGCAAGTTCTCTCAGAGCTGTTCTCTCATGAGCAGTTTTCTCAGAGCTCTCTCAGCCCCACCTACCTCACGGGGTGTCTGTTGTGGGGAGGGGAAGGTAAAGGAGATTGTAAGCCATTCTGAGACTCCAAGTGAAGGGTGGGGTGTAAATCCAATCTCTTCTTCTTCCTGCTCCTCCTCTTCTTCCTTGTCCCCCCTCAGCAAACATACATATAAAAACCCACATTTAATCACAGAAAGACACACAATATTTACACAGAAGAGCACCACAACTACTTTCCAGGAGCTTTCTGAAGAGCTCATGTTTTCTTTGCTTCTGCTTCAACAGGACCAGGGAAAGTGGAAGATTCAGGAACAAAAGGACTTTACTGGGGGGGATGCTGAACTTGGGATACTCAAGTGTGTGCCTATTGGTCGCACTGGGAGGTGGTGCTCAAAGGCAAAGTTTGGGAAGGTAATGCTGGTCAAGGCATGATCCCATTACCATGGTTATGTAGGGGCTGTAATGGGACCTGTCAGTCATAAGGCACAGATCTAGAATGGGAGGGACTTGGCTTGACAGCAGCACATGTGAAAGGGATCTGGGTGTTCTGGTTGATCACAACCTAAACGTGAGCCTGCAGTGCGATGTGGCTGTGAAGAAAGCTAATGCAGTCTTAGGATGCATTAACAGAAGCATTGTGTCCAGATCATGGGAAGTGGTAGTTCCGCTCTATTCTGTACTGGTCAGGCCTCACCTGGAGTCCTGTGTAGAGGTGTGAAAAAAAAAAAGAACGGTAAAATTCGGATTCGGGTTTATTGAACCGGAATTTTTTGGGGAAACCCGAAAAAACCCAAATATCTATACCGGTAAAGCATAGATATCTGAAAATTTTCAGGAAATTCGGGTCCATTATATCCAACGGGGCGATTGAAGTCAATGGCAAAAATCCTATGGAATGTTTGTAGGGGGCTGGGGGGAGGGGGTTTGAGGTAGAGGCTCCAAATTTGGACCGTGGCTGCTCCAACCTCTCTCCAAATGACCCAAAGTTTTGACAAGATTGGTCCAGGGGGTCCAATTCCAGGAGCATCCAAAGAGGGTGCCCCCAGATCAGCTTGCTGCCTTGTTTGCCTATTGCCAGTTTGCCGCCGAAATTAGGCGGCAATTCGGCCCCATTATATCCTATGGGCCATTTGGCACAATATGGGGCTTTACCGGTATAGATATTCGGGTTTTTCCGGGAATCCCGAAAAAATTCGGATCCAATAAATCCGAATCCGAATTTTACCTTCTTCTTTTTTTTGCACACCCCTAAGAGGGGGTTTGAGGGAGAGGCTCCAATCTCGGAGGGTGGCTGCTGGAACCTCTCCCCAAGATACCCACCAAGTGTCAAAAAGATTGGACCAAAGGGTCCAATTCTACGGGCGCCCAAACAGGTTGCCCTCCATTGTTCTCTATGGGGGGGGGGAAGTAACTTTTTTCCCACCATAGAGAGAACAACGGAGGGATGGAGGCAACCTGTTGGGGGAGCATGTTTGTATTGCCAGCCAGGCCCAGCCAGCACTGCAGCAGAACCATAGCGATCTGCCCCCCTGTGCCAATGTGCCCAAACCCCCAAAACCAACAGAACTTGGTTCAAACCAGAGAATCTGCAGCAGCAGCATAGACTGAGGGAGCCTGTTTGTACATTGCCAATGCCAGCCAGGCCCAGCAGCAGAACCAGAGCAATCTGCCCCCCCACAACCTGTGCCATGGTGCCAGCTGCCAGTCAGTGCCCAAAACCAACAGAACTTGGTTCAAACCAGAGAATCTCTGCAGACTGCAGCAGCAGCCTACAGACTGAGGGAGCATGTTTGTGCATTGCCAATGCCAGCCAGGCCCAGCAGCAGAACCAGAGCAGTCTCCCTCCCCAACAACCTGTGCCAATGTGCCAGGCAGTGCCCAAAAAACTCCAAAACCAGCAGAACCAGACAATCTCTCCCTCTGCAGCAGCAGCAGCCTACATAGGGAGCATGTTTGCATTGGCAGCCATGCCCAGCAGCAGAACCAGAGCAGTCTCCCTCCCCAACAACCTGTGCCAATGTGCCAGGCAGAACCCAACCCCAGAGCATCCTTAACCACGAGGTGGGTGGGCCGCACAGGGAATGCGCTTCAGGCCCAGTTGCTCTGCCGCTGCCCTAATGTTTGAGCCACCATCGGTCACCAGGAAGCCCTTGGTGATGCCCCTGCCTACCCACTCGTCGAACTATTGATGGTGACTAGAGATGTGAAGGCCCGGGAAAAATTCGGAAAAAACCCATTTTTTTCCTGAAGTTCTAAAAAATATGTATGGTATCAGATTGATCTAATTTCTGTGCACTGAGGACAAGCAAGTCCTAGGTTACAAACTGAACTCTCCAATGCAAGAACAAGATGCATTTCTTCCTTTAGGAGGTGCTATTGTCAGAAGACAATAAAAAGGTTTCAGTTTTGTTTTTGCATGTGGGTGGGTATTCTGTTTGTAATAATTGTTTGGATACACTATATTTTTAATATGCTAGTTGTGATAATTTCATGCCAAGTAAAAATGTCCATAGTCATATTTTATGTTCCTAAAGTAACAGAATGACTTTCAATCTAGAAAAGACAAAAGAAATGCTAATGTAGCATTTTTTCAATTTTTCCGCAAATTTCCGTTTTCCCCTGAAAAAACCCGGGTTTTTTTCCAAGCTTCAACATTTCCGGAAATTTTACATCTCTAATGGCGACCCGAATGCTGTCCGCCGTGTGCGACCCATCGAGTCTCCCGATGTGAAGCAGA
>NW_015176065.1:103722-111376 GCF_001447785.1 Gekko japonicus | reverse complement strand
TAATTTCTTTCAGAGCTTTTCTCTCAAGAGCAGTTCTCTCAAGAGCCCTCTCAGCCCCCCCTCCCCACAGGGTGTCTGTTTTTTTTTTTTTTTTGGTAAACAAATTTTATTTTCTCAGGAATACAACATATAAAACATTTCATTCTATCAATTGTCTACCCCATTCCCAGTTCCTCCCCTCCCTCCAATGGCTTCCCACAATGCTTCCACCCCTGCTCCAAATTACTTCATATCATCAACAATATCAGTTTTTCATCATTACAATCTAAAGATAACATCGTTTGACTTAATATTGATCTAAACATATTAAGTTTTGTTTCACATCCCAGTTCTTTTCCAGATAAATTTTAAAATCATTCCATTCTCCAAAAAACTCATCGTCTTCTTTGTTATTCAGTTTTTTTGTAATCTTATCCATTTGTGCCATGAACAGAACTTTTTGTATCCATTCTTCAACCTCTGGTACCTTTTCTGTCTTCCAAAACTGAGCATAAATCATTCTCGCTGTCACTATCAGGTACCAGAGTAAAGTTTTTTTAGTCGTATTGACTTCTTCCATTTTGAGTCCCAAAAGCAGAATTTCCGGTGCTTTTTTAAAAGAACATTTCAGTATTTTTTGCATTTCATTGTGGACTTTTGTCCAAAAGTCTACAGCTTTCTCACAAGTCCACCACATATGATAAAATGAGCCCTCATGCCTCTTACATTTCCAGCATTTGTTTGACATATTTTGATTCATATTTGCAATCTTCTTAGGTGTCATGTACCACCTATACATCATCTTATAACAATTTTCTTTAACATTAGTACATGTCGAGATCTTAATAGAGTTTTTCCACAAATATTCCCAAGTTTCCATATCTACTTCCTTATTCATATTAATAGCCCATTTTAACATTTGTTCTTTAACAGTTTCATCTTCAGTATACCATTTTAACAACACCTTATACATTTTAGAAATATTTTTTCCTCCTCCACTCTCCCATACCTTTTCAATTTCATTTTTTTCCTCTCTAAAACCATAGTTTTTTTTGTCAGATCTAAAAAGATCATAAATCTGCATATATTTCAACCACTCATATTCATATTCAATTTCATTCTGCTTTTTCATTACCCACTCTGTTCCCTCTTTTTTAATTAAATCTCTATATGGCAACCAGTCTCTACCTCGCTGTCTTGAGTAAGATATCAACACTTCTACTGGTACAATCCACAATGGTCTTAAGTCACTCTGGTACTTCTTATATCTTGTCCATACCATATACAAAGCTTTTCTCACCAAGTGAAGTTTAAAAAAACTGTCCATTTTTATCTTGTCATACCATAAATATGCATGCCAGCCAAATCTACAATCATGCCCTTCCAACCCCAACAATCTGTCATTTTCAAGCTTCACCCATTGATCCATCCATGTTAGACAAACCGCTTCATAATATAGTCTAAGATTTGGCATTTGTAGACCTCCTCTTTCTTTGGCATCACAAAGTATTTTCATTTTGATCCTTGGTTTCTTGCCTGCCCAAACAAATTTTGACAACTCTTGTTGCCACTTGGCCAACAAATCCGTTTTATGCAGAATTGGTATTGTTTGGAACAGGAACATCAAACGTGGTAGGACATTCATTTTTATAACTGATATTCTTCCCATCAGTGATAAGTTCATTTTATCCCATTTCTTAAAATCTTGAGTCAGCTTAGTCCATAATTTCTCATAATTATTCTTATATAGGTCTATATTTTTTGCCGTTAATTCAATTCCAAGATATTTTGTTTTTTTAACTACTTCACATTGTACCAGTTCTTGTAGTTCCACTTGTTTTTGTTCGATCATATTTTTACATATAAGTTTTGTTTTATTCTTATTTACGTAAAAGCCGGCCAATTCTCCAAACTCCTTTATTTTTTGAAAAAGCAATGTCAATTTGAATTATACCACGTTTTTGAAGAGAAAATTAGCCTACCATATAAAGAGCTCCTCCAGAATATTGGAATAACAGGGAAATTACCGGAATCATGGTACCACGCGGCAGTTACATTAATCCACAAACCCGATACTGATGGTAAAGATATCAAAAATTATAGACCTCTTTTTTAAATACAGACTATAAGATTTACGCCAATATATTAGCAACAAGACTGAAAAAGGTATTAGCACATAAAATACATCAAGATCAAGCAGGATTTCTCCCGAACAGACAAATAAAAAATATTACACAAACAATTTTGAATGTAATAGAATATTATGAGGCACACCCGGAAAAAACGATGGCATTAATGTTCATGGATGCCGAAAAGGCCTTCGATAATGTATCATGGGAATTTATACTCCAGAAATTAAATATCTGGGATTGCGGAATGCACTTTGAAACAATGATCAGAGCTATATATAAAACGCAGTATGCTAGGACCATGATAAATGGAGATATGACATCAGACATTGAGATCCAGAAAGGTACACGGCAGGGATGCCCCTTATCTCCGTTATTATTTATCTTTGCATTGGAAACACTAAATGATATAATAAGAAGAAACCAACAAATACAAGGCCTTAGGGTGCAAGGAGAAGAATTTAAGTTATTGGCATATGCGGATTACATTGCTTTCAGAATGGAAGATCCTTTATTGACAGTCACTCATCTGTTGAATATTGGATATTTGGCCACCAAATGAGAAGGGAGCACTCACTGGAAAAGACCCTGATGCTGGGAAAGATTGAAGGTCAAAGAAGACGGGGACGGCAAAGGATGAGATGGTTAGACAGTGTCAGCGATGCAACGAACATGAAATTGAGCCAACTTCGGAGGACGGCGGAAGACAGGAGAGCCTGGCGGGAGATTGTCCATGGGGTCGCGAAGAGTCGGACTCGACTGTGCGACTGAACAACAACAACATCTGTTGAAAACAGTTCAAGAATTTGGTGATATAGCAGGTTTAAAAATTAATTTGAAAAAAAAATAATAACAAAAAATTGCCCACCTATGATAAAAGAAATTCAAAAGTTGACAGAAGTGAAGATTGTGGAACAAAATCAATATTTAGGAATATTCATATCAATTACTATCAAATAAAAATAGTACATTGATACAAGATAACTACAATAAGCTACCTGAAGAAATTAAAATAGATCTACAACATTGGAAAGATATACAGCTTTCTCTAATGGGAAGAATAGCGACCATCAAAATGAACATACTACCGAAATTCCTGTTTCTAGCCCAAAATATACCGGTTCTAAAAAACTCGCAATTCTTCATTGAAATGGATAAAATTATAAAAAAAAATTGTTGGTACCCTAAACGAGCAAGAATTAAGTGCAAAACCTTACAGGATAGGAAGGAAAGGGGAGGATTTGGATTACCAGATTGGAAGCTATATTATCAGGCAGCAGCCCTAAGTTGGTTAAAACATTGGATTTGTTTTGATAATATTAGAAGTCTAAAACTAGAAGGACATGATTTAAATATGGGATGGCACGCGTGCGTGTGGTATGGGAAAGATAAAATACATTATAATTTTAGACATCATAGCATAAGAGGTGCTCTAGTGTGGGTATGGAATGAAATCAAAGAGCGACAATATACTAGGACACCAAGATGGGTGTCACCACTGGAAGCATTTATTAAACCTTCCCTTAACACATGCGATAGAGAAAGTTATGACACCTTATTGGATAAGAACAACAAGTTAAAATCTAAGGAAAGTTTGCTATCCCTATATAAGATTAAGCTGACCTGGTGGGAAACAACACAACTACAATCTAGGTATTCTAAAGATGCGATAATAGGGTTTGAGGATACGACACTGTTAAGTCGCTCGCTTAACAAACAGTCGGAGAGTGATTCAGCAAGAACACAACTTTATTCTTCAACTTGAACACAACTCCAACACGGATCAACATCTGATAGCCAGAACAGCCTTTACATTGCAGCTGTCCTGCTTTTAAACATTCCCGGCTAATATAGCCACACCCACTGTACACATATCAACCTATGAGGTTGCCGAGATAAGGTCCAATCACATTCGTTCCCACTCAGGGAGCTTGCTTGAAGTGATTGGTTTGTCACTTCCTGGACTAGCAATACTATTGGATGACTTTGGATTCTAGCCCAGGATGAAGCTCAACATTACATTTCAATTAGATGTTTCACACATTGCATTCAAGGCAGCTTTGAATACATTACAAATTCCTCCCCCCTAAGCAAACACAATCACGTACAATCATAATTGCTTAGGTTGGTTGGTGCTTGGCGCACCCGCTGAGACCTACGTAGCTGAGTAGGCTCAGGGCACAGCTCAGCTTGGGGGACTCTGCTTGACTCTGGGACCTCAGAGTCAGGAACACTTCCGTCCATTGTTGCGGGTCCACAGCTAGGGGTCTGCCCTTCCACTGGGACAGTACTGGCTTTCTCAGTACTCACCTCCGGAGGAGGTCGGGGAAGGCTCTCGAGTTCTGGGGACTCAGCCGGCGGGGAGTTTAGGCGCTCCTGTGCCCAACGCTGCCTCAGCTGGTCTATGTGGCATCGCCACTTGCGACCATCAGCAAGTTCGACCACATACATCCTGGAACCATGCTGTTCAATTACAGTGTCTGGTAGCCACGAGTGACCCCCTCAATAGTTTTGGCTGAACACTTTGTCACCGGGTTCGTAAGTGCGGACCTTAGGGAGCGCACTCTGCTGCTGGGGCTTAAGGTCGTTCAGATCTGGATGGAGACGATCAAACAATGTTGTAAGGCGATGCCCCATCAGCAGCTCGGCCGGGCTGCGGCCTGTGGCTGAGCACGGGGTAACGTACTGGCGAAGCAAGAACGAGGCCAGTTTTACCCCCAATCGCCCTGCGTGAGCTTAGCAAGGGCTTCTTTGGTCGTTCGGACCATTCTTTCCGCCTGGCCGTTAGAGGCCGGGTGGAATGGGGCTGATGTCAGTTGCCTGATGCCGTTATCAGACAGGAACTGACTGAACTCCTGAGAGACAAATTATGCGCCGTTGTCACTCACCAACACGTCCGGCAGTCCGTGGGTGGCGAACAAGCGATGCAGCACGTTGATGATGGCAGTCGAAGTGGTGGAGGACATGTACGCAACCTCCAACCACTTAGAGTACGCATCAACGATAATCAGGAACATTTGTCCCTGCACAGGCCCCAAGAAATCCAGGTGAAGCCTGTACCTAGGCTTTCCCGCAGATTCCCACTTCTGCAGAGTGGCGGAAGGCGGTTCGGGCCTTGCCTGCTAGCAGGGCATACATACTCGGACCCATTCCTTGATGTCGGCGTCTAAACCGGGCCACCACAAATACCCTCGGGTCAACGCCTTCATGTGGACCATGCCTGGATGGCCCTCATGTAGTGAATTCAGCACTTTTTTTCCGGAGTTTGTGAGGCACCACCACCCGGTTACCCCACAACAAACACCCTTTGGACACCGACAGTTCATTTTGGCACGCCCGAAAAGGTTTGAATTCCGGCTCCAAAGTAATCGGTGAAGTATATGAGAAGCACCAATTATAAGGAAAACATATATAAAATCTACCATCGGTGGTATTGGTTACCAGATAAGATAGCCAAATGCAACTCACAGCTATCAAAGAACTGTTGGAAATGTAAAAATAACGTTGGATCGTTTTTCCATATGTGGTGGCGTTGTGAAAAGGTGTGTTGATATTGGAAGATGATACAGAAAATTATTATAGAAATAACAAATATCAAAATTGAGTCGTTACCTGAAATTGTCCTGTTAAACATGATACCAGAAAATTATAAATGGACAGATATATGATAATTTATAGACTGCTAGAATTTTATTAGCTAGATTTTGGAAACAAGAACATATTCCTACACGAGAAGAATTAGCATGTAGATTACTAGAAATGGCAGAGATGGATAAATTAAGTCTTATACTTCAAGGTAAAGATGATAATGTTTTTGTGGAAAGATGGAAGCATCTGTATGAATGGATCAATTCAATGTGAGGATTTTAGACTCCAATGTATGTAGGAATAATTAGGCAAAATGTTGTATATTTTATGGAAAAATGAAAATAAATATGGGGGGGGGAGTTATGGCCGATGGCAGTGGCAGGAGCAGCAGAGGGGGGGAGGGGGGCGAAACGTTCCCCCGCCACTCTGAGCCCCGGGGGTGGTGGTCTTGGAGTCCTAGGGGCAAATTCCACCTCTCGGGTGTGATGGGCGAGCGGTCGTTCTGGCTCCCCCAATATTGCAATAGTACATCCCCACTGATGGACCTCTGCTCCATGTGCTTATCTAATTCCCTCTTGAAGCCGTCCATGCTTGTAGCCGCCACCACTTCCTGTGGCAGTGAATTCCGGTATAGATAGGAACTTTCGGTCTGGGGCAAGGGATGCTCTGTATTCTTGGTGCTGGGGGGAGGCAACAGTGAGGGGAGGCTTCTAGTGCCCTGGCCTGACTGGTGGACCTCCTGATGTCACCTGGTATTTTTGGCCACTGTGTGACACAGAGTGTTGGCCTGATCCAACATGGGCTTCTCTTATGTTCTTATAAGAGGGAATTAGATAAGCATATGGAGCAGAGGTCCCTCAGTGGCTCTTAGCCACAAGGTATAGATAGGAGCTCTCGGTCTGGGGCAAGGGATGCTCTGTCTTCTTGGTGCTTGGGGGGGGGCAACAGTGGGAGGGCTTCTAGTGTCCTGGCCCCACTGCTGGACCTCCTGATGGCCCCTGGTATTTTGGCCACTGTGTGACACAGAGTATTGGCCTGATCGAACACGGGCTTTTCTTATGTTCTTATGTTTAAATTTTAGTCTGATTATACTCTGCTTTCTCCTCACCGGGACCCAAAGGGGCTTAGATCGTTCTAGGGGCTGGCCTGCTGTGGTCCGCGGGGTGGCGAAGAGTCGGACTCGACTGTGCGAGTGAACAACAAGAGCTCGTTAGCTTATCAGGTCTTCTGCTCACATTTGTCACAACGACATTCTTCGTCCGTCCGAAAGAAACAAACAAAAAAAGCTTTTGCAAAACCTTTTTAACGTAAAAGTTTTTAAAAGGGAGTGCGCAAAAAAACAACAACCCACTCCCACTAGAGAATCGGCCTCCGCGCTAAGGGGAAGGAACCCAAACGAGAGTCGCCGCGCCCACCCGACCCAAAGCCACCAATGGCAGGAGCCGCCCGCCCTCCGCCTATCCTCTCTTGGCCCCGCCTCTTCTGCGTGTCCACGCTCACGCTCCTGGCCCCGCCTCCCCTTCCCCTCGTGAGAGCGCCGCCGGGTCACGTGAGAGCTCGCGCCTCCCCCTCCCTCCCTCCGCGCTCAGGTGCGAACGCGGCTCTCCCCGCCTCCCTTCCCTTCGGCAAGTATCACGTGGCAAAGGTGGAGGGGGGGAAAGAGAGCGTCACCGCGACGCGCATGCGTCGTCGAGAGAGCGGGCGCGTCGGCGAGGCGGGGCGGGGCCCGGCCTCTCTTTCTCTCTCGCGTTCTCTGCCGTTGGCGTCCTTCGTCACGTGGCGAAGGGGGGGGGGGCTTGGGAGGGGAAAATGGGCTCGGAGGGGGGAGGGGTCCGCCGAGGCTGGAGGAGAAGGAGGCGGGGAGATCGTCACGTGAGAGGGGAGGGCGCCGCCGCGGCCGCTGCTGCTTTGTGAGCACATTGGGGGCAGGTAACGAGAGCGCGCGCGCGTCGGGGGTC
>NW_015176065.1:101255-103182 GCF_001447785.1 Gekko japonicus | reverse complement strand
GCATTTTCTTCTCCGCTCAGGAAGGAGGGCCCCAGAGGGGACTGATTAAGGCAGGAGCCAAATCGCCTGCTCACAACTTGTAACGCCAGCAGGACACAAAGTAGGATTTTTGCTCACAAGACCCCACAGCTTAGAGGGAGCAGCGCTTGTGTTCCCTCTAAGCTCAGTGAGTGTGAGCGAGCTCACAGTTTTTTAGCCTCCGGCTCTCACATTTTCTCCGTTCAGGAAGGAGGGCCCCAGAGGGGACTGATTAAGGCAGCAGCCAAATCACCTGCTCACAACTTTTAACGCCAGCAGCTCACGAAGTAGGATTTTTGCCACAGCTTAGAGGGAGCATCGCTTGTGTTCCCTCTAAGCTCAGTGAGTGTGAGTGAGCTCACAGTTTTTTAGCCTCTGGCTCTCACATTTTCTCCACTCAGGAAGGAGGGCCCCAGAGGGGACTGATTAAGGCAGCAGCCAAATCACCTGCTCACAACTTTGAACGCCAGCAGCTCACGAAGTAGGATTTTTGCTCACAAGACCCCACAGTTTAGAGGGAGCATCGCTTGTGTACCCTCTAAGCTTAGTGAGTGTGAGTGAGCTCAGTTTTTTAGCCTCTGGCTCTCACATTTTCTCCGCTGAGGAATGAGGGCCACAGAGCAGAGAGATTAAGGCAGGAGCCAAATCACCTGCTCACAACTTGTAACGCCAGCAGCTCACGAAGTAGGATTTTTGCCACAGCTTAGAGGGAGCATCGCTTGTGTTTCCTCTAAGCTTAGTGAGTGTGAGCGAGCTCACAGTTTTAGCCTCTGGCTCTCACATTTTGGAGGGCCCCAGAGCAGACTGATTAAGGCAGCAGCCAAATCACCTGCTCACAACTTTTAACGCCAGCAGCTCACAAAGTAGGATTTTTGCTCACAAGACCCCACAGCTTAGAGGGAGCAGCGCTTGTGTTCCCTCTAAGCTTAGTGAGTGTGAGCGAGCTCACAGTTTTTTTAGCCTCCGGCATGCACATTTTTGTCTCTGCTCAGGAAGGAGGGCTCCAGAGCAGACTGATTAAGGCAGGAGCCAAATCGCTCACTCACAACTTTAATGCCAGGAGCTCACAAAGTAGGATTTTTGCTCACAAGACTACACAGCTTAGAGGGAGTTTTGCTCCTTTACCAAGGTGGGCTTCCTTCGGCCGCTGTCACTCCCTTCCGGGGGGTGTTCTGGAGTTACCAACCTCCAGGTGGCATGCAACCACAAAACAGACCCGCACCTATGATAACTCCCTATAAAGCACCCAATCCAAGCGCTGTACAAAACATGAGCTTTTATTCAAACAGAATATATTTTTTTTCCGAACTTTGGAGGAAGGTATATTTTCTTGAATAATAACTCACGTTTCCTACAGCACATGGATTGGGTCTGTGGTAGTGAACCTTCTGGTGGTGCCTGGAGGTCTCCCACTGTTACCGTTGATCTCTAGCAATGCTCCCTCTGAGCCGTGGAGTCTTGTGAGCAAACGTTCTACTTTGTGAGTTCCTGGCATCAAAGTTGTCAGCGAGGGATTTGACCACTGCATGAATTAGTTTGGCTCTGGAGCAATGTTCCCTCTAAGCTGTGGAGTCTTGTGAGCAAAAATTCTACTTTGTGAGCTACTGGCATTAAAGTTGTGAGCAAGCAATTCGGCTACTGCATAAATTAGTTTGCTCTGGAGCCCTCCTTCCTGAGCTGAGACAAAAGTGTGTGAGCCGGAGGCTAAAAAACTGTGAGCTAGTTCACACTAACTCAGCTTAGAGGGAACACTGCTCTGGAGCCATCCTTTCTGAATGAAGACAAAAATCTGTGAGCTGTGGGCCAAAAAACTGTGAGGTACCGCAACCTAACTCAGCTTAGAGGGAACACTGATCTCTAGCCGACCAAGATCAGTTCCCCCCCCCCCCACAAACCACGCATGCGGTGG
>NW_015176065.1:82296-101128 GCF_001447785.1 Gekko japonicus | reverse complement strand
TCTTTCCCTGCATGGGGGTGCCCGACTGCGCCACTCTCCATGGCTCCATTCCCAGGATGGATGCTGGCCAGGCCATCCCCTCCCCTCTCTCCCCATTGAGGATATGGGAACTTGAGGTGGGGGGTGGGAATTGAGCTTCCTTTTGTCCCCCCCCCCATCTGTTATGCACATTATGGCCTGGTGTTTTTGGCCACTGTGTCACAGAGTGTTGGACTGGATGGGCCATTGGCCTGATCAAACATTGGCTTCTCTTATGTTCTTATGCCTCAGTTTCTTTACTGGGCAGAATGGGTGATCAGATCTCATGCTAGAGATGCCAGGGTATTCAGCCAGAATAACCAGAGGCCTTGTGGTATCTTTAAGGGCTAACCCCTTTTGTAAAGACAATTAGATTGGAGTCCAACAAGGTTGGTAAAGACAATTAGATTAGAGACCCAACAAGGTTTTCAGGTATAACATTTCGAGACTCAAAGCTCCCTTCCTCAAGTACGTTTGTAAGGGTGGAAGCTTTCGTGAGCCCACTGTGTCAGATTCTTGATGAAGCCATCACTAGTTTCATGCAGACAGATCCAGGTGGGGTAGCCGTGTTGGTCTGAAGCCGCAGAACAAAGCTTGAGTCCAGTGGCACCGTTAAGAACAACAAAGTTTTATTCTGGGTAGAAGCTTTTGTGTGCATGCAAACTTCTTCAGATATGGTTTCATCTGTTCAGCAGTGTCTGTCCCATGAAAACCTCTCTCCTACTAAATGTTTTTATCTTCAGAGTACTGTGAAATCATTTGTTACTTTAATTCTAGCTTAGTAATACAGCAGCCCTCTGGAATTTGCCTGTTCGGGAGGGTCTTCAGCCGTGTCCTGAGATAAATGAAATAGGGAGTGTTTCCGTGGATCCCTACTTGTGCAAGAACAAAAGAGTCCTGTGGTTCCTCCGGTATTAATTTTAACATAGCAGAAGCTTTTGTGGGCTGGGAGTCATGTCATCAGCTGCAGTGAATAAATGTTATAAGAGTTTTATACAGAGGGAGAGGGAGGTGTGCTTGTATGTGGGGAGTTTTGATAATTTGAATTGTAGGCCTTCAAACAATGGCACCACCTGAACAGCCACCAAAAGTTATTTGAGGACAAGATCTGAGAATAGTTATTATCGTACTGCTTGCCTGTCAACAATTTAGGGAGCGGATGAAGAAGTGGAAGCTGAAAACAATGCTGTGTTCTTGGGTTACTGTTTTATTTTATTTTTCCCCCCAATGTGCTGTGTTATCACTGCAGTTCTGGGGGAAAAAAAGATATTGCAGAAACAATAATGACCCAATTAAAAAATAGTATTGCGAGGTCATTTGCTATTTTGAGCTTGACTGCCGTGGGCTAAGACTCATCTGAGTTTAAGTCTGAGAAGCAGTCAGTGAAAGCCAAGTATGGAGCAGCTGCTGTAGCGTAGGTTGCAGGTGAGTCATTTTCTGGCCCTGCTTGTGGGTAGGTTAACATCTTACGGGGATGCACACAATCATCTTACTGGTATCTTAAGAAACTGATGATCCCGCAGCATTGGAGTCAGTACCTTTTTTAAATTTGAGATTTCTGGCTTATTCCGTTGGTCTTCCTGTAAGTGACTGTTAGGAGTCTGGCTAAGTCCTTCTCTGGCTGCCAAGGCACCGTCTGTATTGTCTTAACATGAATCAATGGGGAAGGGTTATAATAAAATAGCACAGTCAAGAGAATGCCGTCTTTGGCAGGCGTGATGTAGGATTTAGAGCAGCTGCTTTCCCCCAGGATCCGAAACAGGAGCTGGATTTGAATGTAGGGGAAAAGGAAAAGAATGTAAGTAGAGTGCAAAAAGCAGCCCTTCTTCCTTGACATGCTACCCCAAAAGATGCTTGTTGCTTTACTATTCTTTCTCTGACAGTGGGTTTTTTTGGTCATTTTCCACGTTTCCCAGCAAATTCCGTGTCTGGCTATCTACTCGACTCAGTCTGTATTTGAGCAAGAGTTTAAATTATGTCTGATGCCTTTAACTTTGTGTGCTGTATATATACCACTGACGCTAAATCCGCACACACCATTGGGAGTTGCCTTCTGTTTGTTCCTCTGCTCTGTGTTATATGGAAGTGTTGTGTTAATCACTGTAAACACACTTTTGGTGTATAGTCTGGAGCTGAGAAGGTGTCTTGTGTTTCCATTCCCTCTGATGCTGTTAGGTGTTATGAGATTTTCTTTATTTGGCTGTTTTCACCAATATATACATGTGTGTGTGTGTATGGAAACTGCTGTTCAAAATTACTGTTGCTACAGGTTGGGTAAGGACCAGGAATTTAAGTTAATCTCCCACTGCTCTTTCTGCTTGATTGATAAGTAGTAATGTTCCCAGTGTTTTAACTTCTAAAGTCAAATCCTTTTAAAGTAGTGGCTGACTATAATACAAAAATTGGGTGTTATTACTTGTTTCTTGCATTGCCTTAACTGTACTATGTTCCTTTCTACTTAAACACAGGGCATTTTGCAAAAGGTTATGCAAAGGTTTGGTAGTTTTGCGCATTAAACTTTTTAAGCCGCTGCATTCAATCTCATGCTGCATTCGATCCACATAGGCCTGATTGCATTTTAAGGGCTTCCTCCTCCGTAGCTGTATTCCAGAGAAGTTATAAAGAAGTTGTATAAAGTGTTTGTCAAATTATTTATTTATCTATTTATAAATTAAACTTCTCCCCAGTGCAAACAAGGCTCAGGGCATTGTACAGCAATAAAAACACTTTCATATGCTAATAAACAATTTAGAAGAATAGGAAAATATAACAGTTAGACTAGACATTTCTAGATGGTGCTGAAGACTATGAAGTGTGCCATTGCCTCTGGCATGTTCACATCTGTCGTGTTCACATCAGCAATTGGAAACTCACTTTTGATGGTGTTTTTGCTTGCATTTGAAAAATGTTTCTTGGCTGATCTGCCAGATGCTGTGTGTTTTCAAAGCTAGGTTCTATTCCCATAGTACCTTGGAGTCAGAGCTCACCTCATTAGATGTGTGTTTTCTGTATGTATGGTAGGTCAAGTGGTTGGATTTTAAAAAGCCTTCTAACGAATGGTGGTATGGGATTGTTCTTAATGCCAGCATATTTTACAAGTTGTAATATATGAAGAATGTAAAAGAGGGAAGAGAGGATGTATGTCCTCCAAGATTCCTACAAATCGTACTCCTCTTGATCACACATGGAAGGTTATACCCAGAATTAAACTTTGTTGATCGTAAAGGTGCCACTGGACTCAGACTTTACTTCGTTGCTTCAGACCAACACGGCTACCCCACCTGAACACTTTTGTCTACCTCCTCTGCACCCTGCCTTTTCTCCCCAATGGAGACTCAGACTAACTTAGATCTTTCTCCTTTCCTCCATTTTATCCTCACAACAACCATGTGAGGTAGGTTAGGCTGAGTGTATGTGATTAGCCCAGTGTCACTCAGCAGACTTCCAAGGCAGAGTGGGGATTTGAACCTGCCTTTCCCAGACCCCTAATCTGATGCTCTGATCGGAGCACCGCACCAGTTCTTACTTGCTGTTTTTTTTTTGGGGGGGGGAATCAGACGGCAGTGCTTTCTGTGGCTCACTATGAATTTATGCAGATTTATTTATTATTTTCAATTTATATCCCGCCTTTCCTGCACAGGCAGGCCCAAGGTGGTGTACAACAGGTTAAAACACAATAAAACACGGATGCAAAAATGCAATACTACAAAATTTACATAAGCAAACAATATACATACAAAGTGCAGTTGAGTGCAGATGGCGATTGCTGTATGGTGGCCAGGTGTGGCTAGGCCAGTATTCATGGTGGTTCTTAGCACCAGTAGCATGAGGGCCATAACAATTCAGTTTTTAATAGCTCATTCACCAGTGGCGGCTCCTAATCGAAGGCCTGGTGGAAGAGCTCCCTTTTAAAAACACCAGGCAGAGCTGTGTAACAGACAGCGCTACAACAATACCAGTAACACAGAAGTTCTATAATACAAAGATAAAAATATTAGAGAGTGAAGATAATAAAGTCCATGTGAATATGGTAAGATCCAAAAAAGTACAAATTCCATGGGAAGCCTTCAAAATACATGTAGGTAAGTCATAAATGGAACGGAGGATCCGGTTATTATAAACATTTTGTTGAACTTCCTCAGTAGTGATTAATATCGTTTCTGCATAAGGTAAATTACATCTGCTTCTGAAGTACTTCACAAAAACGGCAGTTCCCAAGAAACCTCTTCACTGACGGGCAACCAAGTCTAATTGTTTAGTAGGAGCTCACTTCCACAATTCTGATCTGCTGGTATTTGTATCAGATTGTGAAAAGGAGAGCAGGAAGGGATGTGCCAGGGCTCGACACTCATGGCCCTTTCTTACATGCCCAGGATAATGCTGGCTGCGCTGGCGGACATCCTGACGGCCCCTGAGTCTTGGCCGCTGTGTGACACAGAGTGTTTGGCTCCATGGGTCGTTGGCCTGATCCAACATTAGCTTCTCTAATGTCCTTAATACTGATCACTGCTTGGCGCTCTGGAGTCAGGAAGGATTTGTCCAGGGATCCCGGAGAGTTTTTTGCCCTTCTCTGGGCATAGACTAGGGGTCACTGAGGGAGTTCTGGGGGAGCCAGTTGTGAATTTCCTGCACGGTGCAAGAGGTTAGACTAGGTGACCCTTGGTCCTTTCCAGCTGTTGTGCTTCTGTGAACTGAGCTCACATGGCACGGGTTCTCTGAGCCCAATTCCCTCCATCCCAGTCTGAACGGAAACAAGACTTAAACATAGAATCATAGAATGTTAGAACTGGAAAGGACCTTGCAGGTTATTTGGCCCAACCCCCTGCACTCTGCAAGGAGCACAGCCGAAAGGTAGCCCTACAACATACCCAAAAGAGGGTCGTCCAGCCTCCTCTTGAAAACGTTCAGCGAAGGAGCATCCACCACCTCCCGAGGCAGACTGTTCCACTGCTCAACCACTCTCACGGTTAGGAAGTTTGTCCTGATATTTAGCTGGTATCTACTCCCTTGTAGTTTCTACCCCTTAGATCTAGTCTTGTAATTCGGAACAAGAGAGAAGAGATCTACTCCATCTTCTACATGACAGCCCTTCAAATATTTGAAGACTGCAATCATGTCCCCTCTAAGCCTTCTCTTTCCCAGGCTAAACATACCCAACTCTTTCAGCCTTTCCTCGTAAGACTTGGATTCCAACCCTCTCACCATCCTGGTTGCCCTCTTCTGGACACGCTCGAGCTTTCTAAAATGTCGTGCCCAAAACTAGACACAGTACTCCAGGTGAATAGAGTGGAACATAGCAGAATAGAGCGGAACTACCACCTCCCATGATCTGGACACAATGCTTCTATTAATGCATCCCAAGATTGCATTAGCTTTCTTTGCAGTCACATCGCACTGCAGGCTCACGTTTAGCTTGTGATCAACCAGAACACCCAGATCCCTTTCACATGTGCTGCTGTCAAGCCAAGTCCCTCCCATTCTATATCTGTGCCTTTGATTTTTTTGTACGTAAGTGTAGGACTTTGCACTTATCTCTATTGAATATCCGTATCTCTATGTATAACCCTTAGCCATTGCCATGATTGGGGGGCTTGGAGCAACGTTGGATGGTTCTGGCACTCCACTATTAGGATTGGGAATATTTTCTGCCCAGGCCCCTGTGGTTCATGCTGTACATGGACAGCATTTCTTTATTGCTTAGCACTTCATAAAAACCAAGCATGACCATAAACATTTGAATGTTATTTTTAAAAAGGTGGGGGGGCACTTGTAGGATTTTTTTTGGGTCACAGGTTGACACAAAGTTGGTTGAAATTATTCAACAAGTAGTAGTACTTATCGCAAAGAGTTGGACTCGACTGTGCGACTGAACAACAAAGTAGTACTTGTGTATTTCAGATCTGATCTGCCGTATCGTTCTTGCGGTTCTGCTCGTTGGCTTTAAGGTCGGAGCCCGCCCAGTAAAGCATTGTTTATAGCGCACATCTTGCTTTTGTTCAGACTTTTTCATGAATGTGCAGGCTACTCTTATACACCAATAAGCCTGTACTTCAGTGCCTATATAGGTTTTCCCCTCACCAAACCAACTGCGGACGACAGGACCACCTTGGTGATATAGCTTGATCTTGTTGCATGGCACTATGCACCCTTGTTAGCGGTTAAGCTGTGTACACTTGGGCAGTCTGTTGTGGCCCCCGTCTTGTGGAATGGCCTTGCCGGAAGAGGTCAGGAACGCTCCCCCACTTCTGTTGTTCTGCAGAATGTATAAAACGGAATGGTTCCAGAGGGCATTTTTATAAAGGGAATTGGGACTGTTGTACAAAAGAATGATTCAGGAGGACGCTGCTTTGTAAAAGGAACTGGACTATAGTTTGTGCCTGTGTTGGTTTTTATCTTGCTCTCTTTGCATTGTCTTCCGCCTTTAAAATTCCAATTTTCTGCATTGTTTCCAATCTATCATGTCTGATACCTTTTCCTTTGCACCCTCTAATTTTTTTAATCTACCCTTATTGCATTGTCAGCTTGATGGCATTTTCTCATTCTCTCCCTCCCCCCTCCCCGCTGATATAGCGGGGGAGGGGAGAGAAAGGTGTTTATATAGAGTCTCTTTCTCTCTCTCAAAAGCAGTTCTTTTTGGACGAAGAGTTCAGAGATTTCCTGTTTCCACGGCCACTCATATCAAAACTGCAGGAAATTCTACGAGGAAAGTTGGGCAATGAATTCCTTTTTCTTGTCACTTGTGTTTGTCTTCTAGAAGATTAGCCAGAGGAGCAGCTAACCTGGTTAAGCAGAGTGGCTCGCATTAAAATCACTGAAGTGTTTCCAGAGCACTGAAGATACTTTGATCTTTCCTCAGGATTAAAAAATCAAGTCGTATCAAGTATTTCTGTTGACAAAAAGGAGAACAGCCCCCCCCCCCCCCCATTTGGTCTTGTTGGGAGAAGGGGTTTGTGCTGAGTTTCTAAGCCCAGTCGTGCTGTGTGTGTGTGTGTGGTTTGATTTGGTGGACTTAGGATACGAATTCTGCCACCTTGTCTGCTCCGCTGAAGGAATCTGACTTAATGAGGGGAAAGGCTCTTCGTTCTTTAGGAAACTGGCTGTAAGATTCGGGAGAGAGGGGGCTCTCTCTGGCACCCGCAAAATAGAAAGACCTTATTAAGGCAGTTCTTCAGCAGCTTTCTCCCCCCAAAAATGTTTTAATCTTCTGTGTGCAATGAGGTTGGCTAAGGGGAAGGGATAGGTTGGCCAGGGGCTCCTAATGAGGTCCTTTTGTGACATTTATCGATTATAGAACATGTAAATGTTTCTAAAAGGCACAGAGCTATTGTGGTGAGTTGTCTAATGTTATGGAACAAATGGCTTTTTAAACTCCTTATCTTATATTTTGCTGCATATACTTAATTCTTGTAAAACGGGAGGGGGCGGTAAATATTCAGGCTTCTTTGAATTTGCGAGGGGTTTGAAACATAGAGCTGGAAGGGACCTCAAGGGTCATCTAGTCCAGTCCCCTGCACAATGCAGGAAATTCACAACTAGCCCACCACTCCCCCAGTGACCCCTGCTCTGTGCCCAGAGGATGACAAAAACCTCTAGGATACCTGGGCCAATCTGGTCTGGAGGAGAATTCCTTCCTGACTCCAAAATGGCAATTGGCACTACCCAGGGCATTGCTAGCCATAGAATCATAGAATGTTAGAGTTGGAAGGGACCTTGCAGGTCATCTAGTCCAACCCCCTGCACCCTGCAGGAGCATAGCTGAAAGATAGCCCTACAACATCCCCGAAAGATGGTCGTCCAGCGTCCGCTTGAAAACGTCCAGTGAAGGAGCCTCCACCACCTCTCGAGGCAGACTGTTCCACTGCTCAACCACTCTTACAGTTAGGAAGTTTCTCCTGATATTTAGCCGGTAATGACTCCCTTGTAACTTTAAGGAGATCTACCCCTCCCTTCCAGCATGAGAGTTCCTTGCCTACATTCCCTGGAGCCATTTGCTTTATACCAAGTACCTTTTTGAAGCACACTTGCCTTCTGCCACAAGCATACAGTAGCTTGGAAGAATGGGTTGACCTTATTATCAGGCTGGCCTTTCAGTTCATCTCCACATGTTCACATACAGCAAACCAGCATTAAAGAACATTCCCAATACATTTAGAATCATAGAATGTTAGAGTTGGAAGGGATCTTAAAGGTCATCTAGTCCAACCCCCTGCACTCTGCAGGAGCACAGCCGAAAGAGAGCCCTACAACATACCCGAAAGAGGGTCATCTAGCCTCTGCTTGAAAACGTCCAGCGAAGGAGCATCCACCACCTCCCGAGGCAGTCTGTTCCACTGCTCAACCACTCTTACAGTTAGGAAGTTTCTCCTGATATTTAGCCGGTAACGACTCCCTGATAATTTCCACCCATTAGATCTAGTTATGCAATTCGGAGCAAGAGAGAATAGATCTGGTCCGTCTTCTACAGGACAGCCCTTCAGATATTTGAAGACTGCAATCATGTCCCCTTTGAACCTTCTCTTTCCCAGGCTAAACAGACCCAACTCTTTCAGCTTTTCCTCATAAGACTTGGATTACCATGGTATTACTCCCTAATTTCTATGAGCTGTGTTGTGTTTCAGGCTGATTTGAGCTCACAGTTATTCTATAATAATGCAGTCAGTTTATATGTGTGTGCGTGTGTGTTAAGTGTTATCAAGTCACAGCCGATTTATGGCAACCCCATAGGATATTCAAGGCAAGAGACGTTCAGAGGTGGGTTTGCCGTTGCCCGCCTCCGTGTCACGACCCTGGTATTCCTTGGTGGTCTCCCATCCAAATACTGGCCAGGGCTGACCCTGCCTAGCTTCTGAGGAATGACATGGTTGGGTTAGCCTGGGCTATCAAGGTCAGAGGTGGGTTTGCCCTTGCCTGCCTCTGTGTTGCAGCCCTGGTATTCCTTGATGGTCTCCCATCCAAATACTAACCAGGGTCAACCCTATCTAGCTTCTGGGATCCGACAAGTTCGGCCTGTCCTGGGCTATCCAGGTCAGTGTGTGTGTGTGTGTGTGTGATTTAACCTTATGTGTGTGTTTATTTGCCAGCAAGTCACAGCTGGCTTACAGTGACCCCGTGTGGGTTTTCAAAGCAGGAGACATTCAGAGGTAGTTGTAGATTTCCCGGGCTGTGTGGCCGTGGTCTTGGCATTGCAGGACCTGACGTTTTGCCAGCAGCCGTGACTGGCATCCTCAGAGGTATAACACAAAAAGATGGAGGTGAGAAGAAAAATGGTAGGCAGGTAATTTATATCTACTCAGGAAGGTGGGGTAGGGCTGAGTCATTATCCTGTAGGAGATCCCCAGACTGTGACATGCTAATGGAAGAGCTTTCCTGAGGAGGTTCTTTTGTATATGAATTGTTTCCTGAGGAGGTTTCCTGTTTCCTGAGGAGGTTCTTTCAGAGGTAGTTTGCCATTACCTGCCTCCATGTCTTGACTCTGGCATTCCTTTGTGGTCTCCCTTCCAAATACTGACCAGGGCTGCTTAGTTTCTGCGTTCTGAGGAGATTGGGCTAGGAGCCGCAATGATTTAATCTTTGTCTATTGTCGTGCTTTGCCCTTTATATCATTCTAAGGGCAGAGGTAAAAGAGAGCCAGGAGTCTCCCGCCACGAGATGTGTGTTAACTCTAAATAACAGAATCCGCAGTAATTAGATATTCAGAGTGCTTGTGAGTGCATCATCTCTTTCAGATCAGTGTTGCTGTTTATGCATAAGTGATTGCAGGAACAGGGAGCCTTCGGAAGGGGGTAATGAAATGGCTTGCACCTGGCAGGCTTGCCCTTCAGTCTCATCAACCAGATCTATGTGCTTGTTACACTCAGCCTAGATCAGTGCCTGTGAAATTGTATATATTTTAATATTTGTACTATGTCAGGAGGCTGAGCCCATGCACACAGGCTGAGAGAACGGCAGAACACACACACACACAAAATAAAGGATGAGTGCATATAGATAGATAGATGCTGAGTACTGCATCAATTACTCTGGTTACGTGTCTGCTTTTGAGCTGAATACAAAGAGAACCAGTGTGGTGTAGTGGTTAAGAGTGTTGGAATAGTATCTGGAAGGCCTAGGTTCAAATCTTCTTCTTTTTTTAAAAAAAAATGTAAACGTTATTGTTGTCCGTCTAGCCTCGGGCAGGGCCTTTTTTACCCTGGCCCCCACCTGGTGGGACATGCTCTGCATCAAGATCAGGGCCCTGCGGAATCTTACTCAGTTCCTCAGGGCCTGCAAGACGGAGCTCTTCCGCCAGGCTTTTGGCTGAGGCAGCGGGCATCCACATATGGCCTCCCTGAGGTTGCTGTCTCCTACCTACTGGTCACATCCATCAGTACTAATGGGCTGGAATTTTCACCAGCAGCTATAACTACTGATTTTAAATGTTTAAAGTAAAAGTTTTTTGTGTTTTAAAACCTTACTGTATTATTTAAGCTAATGTGACCCACCCTGAGCCCGCTCACGGGGTGGGTGGGATACAAATATAATAAATAAATAAGTACAGATACAACAATAGTCAATACGAATTCAAAACATGTGGGAGCAATTGAGTAATACAAATATCAGTCCAATAATGACACATTGTGAAAAGTAGACGTAATAACAATCAGTACATAGCGTATACCAATAAATCAAGTTTAATGTATTCCAAAGAGAGGAATAGTCAGTATGATTAGATAAGTATTACAGGAAAGGAAACCGTATTGAAGTAAAATCCAAATGCAAAGAATTGTTTTGTCTAGATGGGACAGAGTCAGAAAGTTTGTCCATTAAACAGAACTCACACACCTTGAACAGCCATTCAGTAGCAGTGGTGTGTTTCCAAGATTTGGCGATTAAAATCCTGGCTGCTGCACAGAGAAGGGTGATTAAATCTTTATGGAGTGTAAGTTGGGGGGGGGGTAAGTCGCCAGTAAGGAATCTACAGTAAAGGGTATATGGACAGATGTGGTAACATAAATTTGTTGGATAACCGTGTGCCAGAATGCTTGGACATATCTACAACTCCACCAGCAGTTTTGGTATGAGCCTGCTTCTCCACAGCCCCTCCAACAAGCTGGAGATGCTTGTGGATGCATGTGATGTACCTTCAGTGGTGTGAGATACCATCTAGATTTGGGTGTCAAACATGTGGCCTGGGGGCTAAATTAGGCCCCCGGAGGGCTTCTGTCAGGCCCCCAGTGGAACTGCAGACAATTGTGGTTATTCTGCCGTGTTGAAGCCACAATCTGAGTGACTCTGCCCACTTGCCCTCCAAAGCAGCCTCCTGTTCCCTCCCTCGTACCAGTTGCTTGTGGGCCAGATAAGAGCCCTGGACAGGCCGGTCCTGGTGCCCAGGCCGTATGTTTGACACCCCTGGCCTAAGGCCTTCATGCTTATCAGACTGCATTGCCCAGTATCCTTCCATGCGCCGACTGTCCCCTTCAGACATCCTTGTGTTTGCTCTTGGGCTATCCCCCCCCCCCCCATGTTGGGTTCAGTCCTTTGGAATACCTTCCCAGACTTGGGGGGGGGGGCACTTCACTTTCTGCATTCAGGAAGTTCGAAACAGTTTTATTGCAAAGGGCACTTGGTGGAGATTACATTGTTTTGGCGGACCGGCTGTGTTTTTATGTTTTGTGTTCTGTTTTCTGTGTGATTTATATCTTTTTAAGAAGCAGGCCGTATTTGTATGTTTCTTTGAAGAAGTAATCCATTGTTATCTCCCCAATCGTTTTACTTGCCCTCGCTTGTTCCTTTCAGGTTTTGATACTACTGTTCGAAAGGAGTGAACAGATCATTGGCCACATCCTGGGTTCGGCACTACAATACCGGTCATTTTATTTCATTTCTCTTCAGCCCTTGGAGCTTCTGGGTCAAGCATTTGATCCCTTTTTCTGTTCTCACCAGTCTGTAACTGTTTTTGTTCCCATCCTTGACTTCACTCCCATTTTTCCCTTGTGCTAATTACAGTCAGGCTAGGTCTTTGCTGTCGGACTTCTTCCTCCAGTCTCCTGGTATGCATTACTCCTCTTGCATACATAGTGGCTGGCCCAGAAGAACCTGGAGGCACCCCTTGCAGTGGAAATCGCCTGTAGGTTCGGGTTGTGTGACTTGGATCGCACTACTTGGGCAGTAAACAAAGACCTGTAACCGATGGTGGCAGCTGTTTTCATCTTAGTGTTTTAGGCAAGGAACCAAAAACAGAGAGGGTGTTCTGGGAATAAGAGGCCCTGTTGAATGCAGCTCCGTTTCCTCTATAGTGATGCCTTCTGTTGCAAAAAATAAACACGAGCGTCATGCTCTCAGTAAGCTCAGTTGTAAAAACAGATTTTATTTATATCCCGCTTTCCCAATAATCCTCTTTCCAGGCAGCTAACATCAATAAAGAGAGATGGGCACAGCTCCAGGCTTACAGAGAGGAAATGGAACTGAGGGAAGAAGTTGGAAGATTACCTTGGCAGTCAGCATTTGTACCCAGTTGAGCTGGACTGATCGTCCGGTGTGGGTATTTTATTTATTTATTTACTTATTTGATTTATATACCGTCCTCCCCGTGGGTGGGCTCAGGGTGGCGTACAACCATCTTAATGTAATACCATTAATACGACCAATAAAATGATAATTTAAAACGACAAAACCATAAAATACCATGCAAACAAGTTAGTTCTGGTGTCAATCAAATTATTTAAAATTCAGCAGTACCCCGATACTGGGAACCATGCCACTGGAGGGGGGATAGCCCGTAGGGATGTCTGCCGCCTCAACCAAAGGCCTGGTGGAAGAGCTCCGTCTTGCTTGGGTGAAAGAGGTGAGCTATCCTGTGGTCCTTAGTACCTTGTATGGTGACAGAGGCCAGCATGGCCCTATCAGCTTTCTTCTCACATCTCAGGTCACCTGGTGGTTGAGAGTAGAGGGTTTTGCAATAGGGAGGGGGAGGCAGACTCCCTATGTGTGTGTGTAATGATTTCATGTTTTGGTGTGTGTGTTTCTTTAAATGTTTAGTTTGACTGTAGAGTGATAGAGGGAGACAAGTGTGATGTGATTGGCTGATGACTGAGAGTATGGGAGGAGGGGTGTCTGAGTGTGAAGTTTGAAGAGAACATAGTTTTTGAGTCTATTCTGTTTGAAGAAGACAAACAGTTTAGTCTATGTGAATATGAGTTTTGAGTCTATTCTGTGTGAATAAGACAAAGAGTTCAACCTGTGTGGCTATATATATATGAGAGAGAGAGATTACACTGAGTGTCTACGCCTGTCAGAGTGGAGTTTTGGGCGTTTGAGAGACTGTTTGTGACACCAAGCTTTGCCAGTTATATTTACAAGTTCCTTTCATCAGCAACAGTTCAAAATAACCAGAAACCTATTTTGTTCTTTATTAAATAAATCATTTTTTTTGTTTAAACTTATCCCAGAAATCAGAATAGTCCTTCCTCAGGGCCACATAGTCCTCTGAAGTGCCCAGACCCTGGGTCATTCTACCAAAAGTGAGAGATTTGGAATTTTTAATTCCTGGTGGCAGCAGAAATCTACCAAGTTTTATGTACACAGAGAGTGTTTTCAAGGTCAACCCGTCTCCCCAGTAAGCAAGTATGTTACAGTGTGCTTTTTCTCTAGCGGGTGATTGGGGTGTGACTGGCTTTCTCCTGCCTTAGCGATCTTTCTGGGAAGTAGGGATGCAGTCTTGCAGTGGCCTTTAGTTCTCCTCAGGGTAGATTTTTCTTGGAAGAGGGCATGGCTGTTGATAGAGCACCTACTCTGCATGCAAACATCTTGGTTCAAATGCTAGCCTCTCCAGTTAGAGGCTCTCTGGCAGCAGATATTGGGAAAGACCTGTCTGAGCTTGAGACACTGTAGAACAACTGCCGGGTAGAAAAGACAAGTCTGAGCTAGCTGGATGAACTGTCTGCCCTGGCTTACATTGTTAAAGTTGTAGCTTTAACAATGACCGTTTGTGGCAAAACGTGTTCTGGTTTCCCCCGCTGAGGTCAGGAATACATAGCTGCCCATAGCAAACCCACCAGGTAAATGCAAAGTGTTGAGCTTTCCTTTTCCGCGTGTTCCATAACTGCAACTGAGCAGGTCTCCCTTTCCCCTGGCTATTCTTTGTGTTTCACGCACAATTATTGGATTAGTTCTGCAGTCTCTAAAATGAAATGGAATATGTTGGATTTGAGAAGATGATACTATACAGCCGTATTTGTCAGTAATATAACTTGGCAGTCTATTCTAGGACATCCGCCACCCGCCGCGCCCCCCCCCCCCCAAAAGCATTCATTCTGTCTCTCGATCTTATGCTTAACACAGTATGTTATACTTTGACACTTGGTTCAGTTGCATTGCAGAGTGAGTAGCAGTAGATAACTAATGTGGTGGTATGCTCGCTGGAGTAGTGGAGCCAAGGACCTAGGTTCAGATCCCTGGGATAGTGGTCACCTAGAAGATTCAGTGGAGGCCGAAATCATGCCTTTAGGGTGCTGCACAATCCAGATTGTGCTTGAAAACACAGCGTCTTGTCGTTACAGTGATGGCCGTTGCCATCTTTGTTGTACATATTAGATTCCATGTCAAAAATGAAGTCAAATGAGGAGGAACATCTATATATTAGATTCCATGTCAAAAATGAAGTCAAATGAGGAGGAAGATCTATGTTTTATTTCAATTAACAGAAAAACAATTGGACCAAATAGTCCATCCAAAATTGACTACTTTTTTCTTAGCATATTCAGGAAATATGCTTCAATTAATAGGAAAACAATTAGACCAAATAACGCATCAAAAATTTACAACTTTTTTTCTTTTTCTTCTTCATCTTCTTCTTGAACCTATTCTGAACATATTCAGGAAATACACGATATTTCATACATGGACTGACATCATCAAGAAAACAATATTCAAACAGCATAATTGGTTACAAAAGACAGTGGTAATTTGCGTAATAATCCTCTGATTGGCCAGATATAAAGAAACATATATCTACGTCAAACTAAGTGTTTACTTAACCTAACCTAAATGATAATGGGCAAGGAATCTTCATACGAGACTAAAATCTTATCTGACCCAGACGTTGAAAGGTTTGCCCTTAAGAACTACAGAATCATGAACTTTGTACTGCTAACAATATCAGACCTACAAGAGGAAAGCCTTCTATATAACAGGCCTTTCTGACATCCTAATAAAATATTACTTAAAGAATAAATCTATAAAAACCAGAGAAATATGAATATGAACAGTCAAGAAGAAGAAAACCTATATATAAAAATCTTTATATTCCCATTCATACTACATCCTTTTCTGGATTGGCCGGCAGCGTGAGCTCTCCCTGTGGTCTAACCTTGTGTTTGCGGTCGCAGTGCTTATTCGAAACACTTAATAACTTCTTCAGTGGCTCTCGATGTTCTGATTTGGAAACTTACTCAGAACACCAAACTGTCCTGGTGACGGGAACTGACCCCAGTTGGCTGTTTCTGCGGCAGGTCAGCAGTAAGAGGAGGGGCTGTGGCTCAGTGGTAGAGCATCTGCTTTGCTCACAGAAGACCTCAGATTCAACCCCTGGCATCTCCAGCTAAAAGGATGGGGATGGGTGATGTGAAAGACCTTTCTCTGCCTGAGACCCTGGAGAATGGCTGCCAATAAGAGCAGACAATCCTTACCTTGATGGACCAAGGCTCTGACTCGGCAGTATAAGGCAGCTGTGTGAGAATAAGAAATGATCTAGGTTCGCTGCAGACAGAGAAGTGAAACTTCAAAGACAAATCTAACACCTCTTTATTCACCTCTTAAAATCCATTTGCATGCCTTCCTGTAATTTTTGGGTGATTTAACTCTTACCGAAGGGGCTGTTTTCTCCTGAATTGGAGTAGGAGTTGGTGCCAGTCAAGATAGACTGTCTGATCTCAGGAGCCCAATGGACTGGTTCAGTAGAAGGCATTTTTGTGTGTTTTCCTGTCCCATGTGCTTTCTCCGCATCCCCCCCCCCCACATAGACATATTGGTTCCTGAAGAGCAAGGAAGCTGTCCTGCTGACAATGGTCCTTTCTGTACTTGGATCTCATCTCTGGTTTTATCAGACTTCAACTCCTGACACAATACCTTGCGTATATCCCTAGTTATAACCAGTGTTCCCTCTAAGCTGAGTTAGTGTGAGCTAGCTCACAGTTTTTTAGCCTCCGGCTCACACATTTTTGTCTTAGCTCAGGAAGGAGGGCTCCAGAGCAAGCTAATTTATGCAGTTGCCAAATTGCTTGCTCACAACTTTAATGCCAGTAGCTCACAAAGTAGAATTTTTGCTCACAAGGCTCTACAGCTTAGAGGGAGCATTGGTTAACAAAAAAAAGTACCCTGAGATAATTACAGGGGTGAACTCGAGTGTAGTGTGGAATGTAAAAATACCCCAAGATAATTACAGGGGTCAACTTGCGTGTAGTGTAGAATGTAACCTCGGGGTCAGGGTTGAACCAGGATTTCAGGTCTAGTGCGGAAAGGACCAATATCTTGCATTTATCCCTGGTTATAACAGCATCCGTTTAACCCAGGAGAAGGTGGAGCAAAACTGGGTTGACCTCCATGTAATGTGGAAACAAAAAATACCCTGAGATAATTATAGGGTGAACTTGAGTGTGGTGTAGAATGTAAGAATACCCCGAGATAATGACATAGGTAAATTCGTGTGTGATGTAGAATGTAAGTTCGGGCACAGGGTTGAACCAGGATTTAAGGACTAGTGCGGAAAGGACCTTTGTGACCCCAAAATGATGTCCAAAACCCAGAGCTGAGGCCTGTGTGCCTTGTGAATAGGGTCGTCTGGCCGAACCCTGCAAAGAACATAAAGGGGAGCAAATACCAATAGTCTTTACAGACGTATAGGAGACAGAGATATAGCTTAAAGACTCTTGCCTCGGGCAGGGTTAACCATTGACCTGCTGCTGTTTCAATTCAGACTTTGAATTTCAAAAATCTCCGTTGGTTTTAGAGTCTGTTTAGTATACATAATGAAAGGGAATGGGATGGTGAAAACAGTCCAGTCCTAGGGTTGGACGTTCTGTTGCCAGGGCCTGTGAGATTCTTCCTCTCATTCCCGACTCTGGCACGCTGTACGACAGCCGATGTTGCTTCGTTTCCAAGACTGGGCTCAGGAACACCTCCTGGGGCTTGCCCCTTCTGTGCCATTTCCGTGAGCAAAGGCCCCCGGGGGGTCTGCCGTGAAAGCAGTTGCTGCCGTTTTCAATAGGAGTGGCTTTTGAGCTAGAACGGTTAGTGCAGAGTATGCACCTGGGCCTCTGCGGCAGTCAGAAGTGCCCATTGAAGTGTTGAAGAGGCAATGTGTAAAGCGAGTGGCTGACTCCCTTTGGCTTCTTTGGAACATATCCTGTGGAAAAGACTCCTTTTTTTCCAAAGTGGGTTTTTAAAATCCTTGTTCACCGAAGGCATTGCTGTCTCTGCTTAACGCCATTACTCGAAAGCCCTGGGTTTTAAATGATGAATGGGTCACCTTCCACTTCCCCGCTTTAGATTTTAGATACTGTAAGAAGTTGCTTTGTTAATTCATTTTGCAGTGACAGTTTTGACTTGCAGCAAAGCACAGTAATGTACAGCCCGTTGCCGCTCTGCCAGCAACTTGCATGAGGCTGTCTAATAATTGGCTCTTGGAACATTTCTGCATCTGTTGCAGGCAGAGACCGGATAGAGTGGACTTCGGGGGTCTGTGGGTGGCTGTGTCGGGAATTCCTTGCTCTGTTTTATCAAGAGCCATTTGCTTGTGACAGAGAGAGAGAGAAAAAGGCAGCTCCTTAAGATTTAATATAGTATAATTAAGGCCATTTTTATATTGCCTCAGAGTTACAAGGCAGTGTCCAAACACTGGCTTTTCCAGATAAAAGATTCTCAGATAACAGGGGTTGCAAAGGCATCTCTTTGCCTAAGATGCTGGAAAGCTGCTGCACACCAGAGTACATAAAAACATAAGAGAAGCCAATGTTGGATCAGGCCCATGTCCCATCCAGTCCAGCACTCTGTCACAGAGTGGCCAAAAATACCAGGCACTATCAGGAGGCCCAGCAGTGGGGCCACGACACTAGGAGCCCTTCCACTGCTGCCCCCCCAAGCACCAAGAATACAGTGCATCACTTGCCCCAGACTGAGAGTTCCTATAGACCTTGTGGCTAAGAGCCACTGATGGACCTCTGCTCCATATAAGAACATACACAAGAAGAGAAGCCAATGTTGGATCAGGCCAATGGCCCATCCAGTCCAGCACTCTGTCACACAGTGGCCAGAAATACCAGGTGCCATCAGGAGGTCCAGCAGTGGGGCCGGGACACTAGGAGCCCTCCCACTGCTGCCCCCCCCTCCCCAAGCACCAAGAATACAGAGCATCCCTTGCCCCAGACCGAGAGTTCCTACTGAAACCTTTGATTTGGAAAATATTTGAACACCTTGTCTTAAAATATTTTATTCATCACGTTAAAATAAAACGTTCCATAATCAATTTCTTTCTCTAATGTTGAGTCTTCCTCTTTTCCTGCTGCCCTTCCACCTTTCCTAGCATTATTGTCTTTTCGAGTAACTCTCTGTCTTCTCATACTGCTCTTGTCTTCTCATAATGTGCCCTAAGTACGATCGGCTCCGTTTAGTTATTTTAGCTTCTAGGGAGAGTCCAGGGAAAAGGTAATAAAAGTTCACAGACCTGGTCCCTTCCTTGAAACATCTTCTGAGCTGCTTCCTTGTAATGCAGCCTTATCACTGTTATAAAACTGCAGTTATGTTTTTCATAGTGGAATAGTTTGTGCGGAATGACAGGAGC
>NW_015176065.1:14233-82247 GCF_001447785.1 Gekko japonicus | reverse complement strand
GGCCACTAGAGAGAAAGCACGCATACGGGCAGGTGCTGAGCTTTCCCACTTGCAGGGCGGTATTTGCAGGGGCCCCCTGCTCAGGTGAGTCAAGTCGTGGTGGGCACACAGGAGGGGGAGACCTGGTCTTGTCGATAATGCAGGACGAGGGCCGTGCGGTAGTCGTGGCTTATTTATTTCTTTATTTCATTAGATTTTTACCCCGCCCTCCCAGCAAGGCTGGCTCAGGGCGGCTTACAGCACAATATAAAACAATACAAAATGATAATTCAGTATACCCTATAAGATCCAATCATACACAAGTTTAAAACCACAACTGTACAGCTTATTAAAGTGCTAGCAAATGAGAAGGGAGCACTCCCTGGAGAAGACCCTGATGCTGGGAAAGATTGAAGGTCAAAGAAGACAGGGGCAGCAAAGAATGAGGTGGTTAGACAGTGTCATAGATGCAATGAACATGAAATTGAGCGAACTTCAGAGGACGGCGGAAGACAGGAAGGCCTGGCGTGATCTGGGCCATGGGGTCGCGAAGAGTCGGACTCAACTGTGCGACTGAACAACAAATTTGATTCCTCACGTACAATCCGCTTCTTAGTCTCGTTCAGATGTCCCAGGCACTCTGGTCAGGCTATAGTTAGGGGGGACCCCCGGGGTTGGGCTCACTCTCCGTAACTGTCAGATGGCAGTGGTGGCAGTGGTGGCGGCAGCTCCAAAAGCCTGGCGGAAGAGCTCCGTTTTACAGGCCCTGCAGAACTGTAACAGGTCCCTCAGGGCCCTGATCTCCTCCGGAAGCTCATTCCACCAGAATGGAGCCGCCACCGAGAAAGCCCTGGCCCTGGTTGTCACAAGCCTGGCCTCCTTGATGTGCGGGAGGACCAGCCGATTCTGGGTCCCAGATTGCAGTGCTCTCTGGGGGGCATAGGGGGAAAGGCGGTCCCTCAGGTGTCCAGCTACCCAGGTCCCTGGCCGTAAAGGGCTTTAAAGGTAGTAACCAGCACCTCGAACCGAATCCGGTATGCTATAGGCAGCCTTTTGGCTGACAGTAATTGCAGAGGCATAAGAACATAAGAGACACAAGAGACGCCAATGTTGGATCAGGCCAAAGGCCCATCCAGTCCAACACTGTATCACACTGTGGCCAGAAATATCAGTGCCATCAGGAGGTCCACCAGTGGGGCCAGGACATTAGAAGCCCTCCCACTGTTGACCCCCCCAAGCACCAAGATGACAGAGCATCACTTGCCCCAGAGTCCCTATCTATACCTTGTGGCTAATAGCCACTGATGGACCTCTGCTCCATATGCTTATCTAATTCCCTTTTGAAGCCGTCCATGCTTGTAGCCGCCACCACTTCCTGTGACAGTGAATTCCATGTGTTCCAGGCGATTCTTCGCAAGCCATAGAGTGAGTACCGTTACTCTAAAGTGCCAGTGGGTATTTGCAAATTAGAAGAAGAGAAGAGATTGGATTTATACCCCACCCTTCACTACCCGAAGGAGTCTCAGAGCGGCTTACAATCTCCTTTCCTTTTGCTTACCCACAACAGACACCCTATGAGGTATGTGGGGCTGAGAGAGCTCTTTTAAGAACTGAGAGAACAGTTCTGAAAGAACTTGTAACTGACGCAAGGTCACACCAGCAGCTGCAAGTGGAGGAGTGAGGACTCAAACCCCGTTCTCCCACATTAGAGTCCACGCTCCTAACCACTACACCAAACTGGCTCCTAACCACTACACCAAAATTATAGGGTAATATCTTTAAGAGGTGGGATTTTGCCAACTTCTTCTGTTGTGCATGTCTGCTGATCTTTAGCGGGGGGATTTGTGAGAGGGTACAGTCATGAGTGTTTTCATTTTAGTAGCAATTCAACAGATTTCCGGGCTTAGAAAACTGAAGGAGGAACTTGCTGCTTAAAGCCATTTCCAAACGAATGGGCACTCCTTTGGCATCGCAAAAAAGCACTATTTTTTGAACGGGATGCAAATTTATGCAAATACCTCCTTTTCCAGTCTGCACAGTTCCATTCCATTTAGGGATTTTTCATTACAGAATTTCAACTGCTCCAGTTTAGAAAGGAAAGTTTGCGTCCCACCTGGAATTTCCATGCCAAAAGCAGAGCGCGTGTTTTGGGGTTTTTTTGCCAATTTTGCCCCTCACACAATAGCTCAAAATACCCCTCAGAATGTTGCTCCTTGGATATGGGAGACTCCTAGGAATCGCTTGGGGGGGGGGAATCAGAGGTCTCCTGTGGGAAGGGGGGAAATGAGCAATTCTAGGGAAGAGCCAAGCTGAGTCCTTACGCTTGGCAAGTGTGCTGTGAATTGGCTTTGGTATGTGCTGTCTCAATGTAGAGTGCAGCTCTTAAGAAGATTGCTAAGTGGCTTCTCTATGGGTTGGGTTTCATGCGCTTGTAAACTTGCCAATTCAGATGGCACAAAGAGGGTCCCCCGTGTTTGCCAAGATGTCACATATCTCAGTGCAGGGGAGGTGTGGCTGCAGGGATTGGGCACGTGTCCACAGTCTGGTGACATTTAGGTTATAAAACAATACGGCCGGTTAAAGACGCAGCATTAAAGATCAGGAAATGAAGGGGCTGGGAGAATAATTGCTGTTGGCAATGCTGTATGTAACAATAAGAGATGGACGGAAGTACCGATTCCGACCTCTGTTACAATATATTTTAAGGAATCTGTGGGATGTGGATCCCTTTCCATTCTGAAGCAGCAGAACAAAGTTCGAGTCTAGTGGCACCTGTATGACCAGCAAAGGTACATTTCAGTGTAGAAGAGAAGAAGATTGGATTTATACCCCGCCCTTCACTACCCAAAGGTGTCTCAGAGCGGCTTACAAACTCCTTTCCCTTCCCCTCCCCACCAAAGACACCCTGTGGGGTAGGTGGGGCTGAGAGAGCTCTGAAAGAAACTGTGCCAGAACTATTGCTTGCCCAAGGTCATCCAGCCAGGTGCAAGTGGAGGAGTGGGGAACCAAACCCGGTTCTCCCAGATTAGAGTCCGCGCACTTAACCACGACACCAAAGTGGCTCTCTGAGCGTTAAGCCCCACCTGGAGGTGGGCACTCTAGCCACCAGGGTTTTGTTGGAGGTATGGCAAATGCTGAAAGTCAGATTGAATTGGAAATGGAAAACAGGTTCCTGTCCGGTTTAAGGTTCCAGGGACGAAGCCAAAGGAAAGGAGGCAGACCCTGTTAATAGCCTAGTGAGAGAGCAGCGGATAAAGGGGTTTCTACCAGTGTTGGTTGGAATGGAAGAGGCTAAGGTACATGTATTAATAAATGAGGAAGAGTGGAATTAATGGATGAGCCACATAGATCCGCTCTCTTTGACAACTGGCAGGAAGAGCCAGGCAGGCACTCCAGCAGACCAGCTAGCGGAAATTAAAGGGGAAAAAATGATACTGTGACCTCGAATTATGTGTTGCAGGAAGCTTCAAGCAGTCACTGGGGCAGAAGTCTCTTTCCGAGTCTGTCCTGGTTTGCAGCGATTGCATCGTAGCGCAGGGTAGGAAAGGTAGCCGTGGTCCCTTCATGTGTCCAAACCCTGCTCGAGGCATCATTTTTTCCCCCTTCCCCATCCTCTCATAAGTACAGTAGAGGAGGACTGAAAAGATAGTGCCACTTCCCGGCGGGTTAAGTGCAGTCAAGAGAATGTTCCTTGGAGGCATGATACCCTTATTCATTGACTTAATTGGAGAGTGACCCGTCCTTGAGCCCTCAAGATAGTTTAACAATTATCCAGCCGTGCCCTGGCTGCTAAAACCCATTTGAACAGTATCGTGCCATTTCTGGAAGCTGCTCGCAGTTTGGAGTTCTCTGCGGTTGAATACTTGGAAGGTGGACTCTATGGTGTTATGCCCCATTGAAGTCCCTCCCCTCCCCAAACCCTGCCTTCCTCCGTTTCCGCCCCCAAAGTCTCCAGGTATTTCCCAACCTGAAGCTGGCAACCCTGCTTTGTGTGTAAATAGACTGAGAGTGCTCCTTGAAATATACGGACTTACAGGTTGATATAGAACAGAGGTTCCCAAACTTATTTGGCCTACCGTCCCCTTTTCAGAAAAAAAAATTTACTCAGCGCTCCCCTGGAAATCTACCCTCAAGAAGTGGACAAAAAGATGCAGTGACAAATTTGCACACAGTAAAGAAAGATGTTGTTGTAAGTAAAGATGTTGTTGGCCTGAAGCCAGAGGCCAGCAGCAACCACCACACAATAGCCCAGCAGCAACACCAGTCTTACAAGAGTGCATTGCAAATGCATGGCTGTGATTGGCTGTGGGGACCCCTCTCCCTCCCCCTTCCTCCCTGATTCCAGGGAAGACCAAGAGAAGGCAGGAAAAGGCTGCTTTAGATAGGTTCTGGACTCTTCTTTCTTTATGCTTCCACTGCCCCCTTATTTTTCTTCAATGCCCCCCAATTGCACCCAAGGCTCCTACTGCCCCCCCAGATCATTCCAGCGCCCCCCAGGGGGCAGTATTGCCCACTTTCAAAACCAGTGATATAGAACATGGGGCTGGAGTCAGTTAGGCATACAGAGAGTGGCCAGGGGCCTCCAAGCAGATCCCCTTTCAGAATATTGCCGCTGTGATTTTAAATATGCAGTATTCAAAGAATTGTGCTCTCAGTAGGCCTCTTGTACTTGAACTGTGCAATATACTTACTTGGCTCCTCATTTTAGGCCATAGTTTTCTTCTCCCCAGCGCCCCTTTGCTTTCTTTGGTCATCCAGGTCAGTTCCTATAGCTGACAACTTGAATCTCTTCTGAAGGCACCACCTAATATTCCTTTATGCGCATGTGTCTATATGTCTCCTGGAACCAGGATGAATTCTGACTGCTTTGTACAGTGCGTGCTGTTTTTCTCCATACGGCAGTTACCATTTTGAATTTATTTTTTTTGCACCTTTTGAATAACCATCATCTTTTGAGTTTCCCTTGAAGATTATGTAACATTGGGTCGGGTTTTGCAGATCCATTCTGCTAATGGTGGAGGAAGGCACCATCATTAGAACTGGTCTGTTGGATCCAACCCACTGAGTTTGTTGAGAGAGGTCTGACCATCCATTGCATTACTGTCAGTAGTCCCGGCTTTATCTGTGAACTAGGTACGTCAGTATGTTTTACATATGAGACCACTGGAAAACAGATGATGCCAAGCAAATGGCGGTGGTGGAGAAAAGTGCCATAAAGTCGCCGCTGACATGGTGACTCTGTAGGGCAGGGGTGTCAAACATGCGGCCTGGGGGCCGGATCATGCCCCCGGAGGGCTTCTATCAGGCCCGCAGTGGAACTGGCTGTCTTCTGCGTCTTCTTCCACTTCTGCTGCGTCATTGTAGGTTTGCAGCTTACAGATACACACCTGAACAACATACTCAAGATTGCAACAGCACAGACATTTTGATGCAATAATTCAGAGCAAGAGGTGTCAGTTATCAGATACTGTTAAATAAACAAAATATTGCAAGAGTGCTAATGTTTTAAGCATGTTCTTATTTTAAGTAAAAAAACAACCCCTTTGTGTTTGTGTCCTTTATAAAGTTTATATCTCTGCTACCTGGCATTGCATTTTATGACACATGTGGCCCGGCCCAACAAGGTCTAATTTATGTTGGACACCCCTGGGGTTTTCGAGGCAAGAGTGGTTTAGAGGTGGTTTGCCATTGCTTCCATCAGTACAGTGACCTCAGACTTCTGTGGAGGTCTCCCATCCAATTACTAACCAGGGTCAACCCTGCTTAGCTTCCAAGATCAGGGTATCCTGGGCCATCCAGGTTGGGCTAAGTAAAAATATCCCTTTGTCAAACCACGAAGGCATAACTGGTCATTGCTTTTGGTAGCGTCTGCATTAGGGAAGACCTAAGCTGTTAAACAATTGTCATATATTCTCTAGGAATCATTGCTTTCCGGGGGAGCCATGTGCCTTGTTGATTCCTGTCCCACTGGGCAAGAATTCCCAAGGTTCCTCGAATCAGTGAAGGCATATAGCACAGTTTAGATGTGCCCTGAACCTGATCGTTTACAGCAAACGTTAATTCTGCTCTGGAAGCTGGGTTCTCTTGGGATCATCAGAGTATGTATGCCACGTTCTGTCACTGTCATTAGAGTATCTCAGTCTGCAAGGAGGAACATTTAGAACCGGTGCAATTATTTTTGAATGTAATTTTGCATATGCAAATAGTTGAGATGTTTTGTTTCAGCATTTGCTACTTATGCGAGGGACTCAATGTTGACTCCCCTATTTTGAGGGTAATCGGTTTGCGGCTTTGTAAAGTAGGTCTTCGCCAAACGCGCTGAGTGGTGAAGTGAAATTTTGGGAGCATCGTCCATAATGGAACTCTTGAGTCTCTTCACCGTCTTCCTGCTTTTGTGCCCGGGAACGTCCTCTTGCCTTTAGTCCACGGGGGCCAGACATGGTTCTTGGCAGGGGGCCTTTGGGAGTATGTCCGCTTGTGATATCCTGATTAACTTCTGAGCCCTCGGCGTGGCTATTTATAGAACGCATGGCTTCACTCTGCTTCTATTCCCGGAATTATTTGAAACTTGTTCCAGGGATGGGGGACGGTGTTGAGAAAGTTCAGGAGAGTGTGGTCGGGTGGGGGGGGGGGAGCGGGGCGGGAGGAAGAGAACAGGCACGAATGTGTGTGTCATCTGGCGATAGCATGTGGCACTCGAGTTCTGCTTGATCCGCTTCTGTTCCCAGTTCACTGCCAGGTTTATAAGAATCTTCCTCTTAAAGGTATATTCCGAGCAACGGGGGATTGAGCCTTTGTGCCTTTTTATTGTAATCGGAAGACAGCCACTCAGTAGCTGTTTTCAGATCCAATGGGTCTTGTGGACAGAGGCTGGGACTCGGGCTTAGAAACTGAACTCTGCAAATTTGACCTTGGGCCAAGCACAGTGCCTTGGTTGCATTACAGAGCAGAGTAGCTCCAGACAGACCGTCAGAAGTGATTCAAGCAACGTGCTGTGACAGAGTTAGTCCCTGCCCCCTGCCTTGTTCCCAGTGGCTTTCAGATTGTGCCTTTTCTGAGTGGGAGGGCTTATAGGGTCCTTGGAAGGTTGTCCCAACCTTCCTGGATCACACGAGAAGAGCCCCTTTGGGCACAACAAAAATCCAGATAGTCCTGCATCCTGCTTTCCACACTGGCAACTGAGATATCCCCAGGAAACTCCCAAACAGATCTTAAAGTTAAGTGTCCTCCTGTGCAATGTTCCCTCTAAGCTGTGGAGTCTTGTGAGCAAGAATTCTACCTTGTGAGCTACTGGCATTAAGGTTGTGAGCAAGCAATTTAGCTACTGCATAAATTACTTTGCTCTGGAGCCATCCTTCCTGAGCTGAGACAAAAATGTGTGAGCCAGAGGCTACAAAACTGTGAGCTAGCTCACACTAACTCACCTTAGAGGGAACACGGAGTCCTGTGTGTCCCCTCCCTACCCCTGGAAACTGGTGTATACCGATTGTGACTCAGGACAGTTGGAACTCCCAGGGCTTAACAGAGATCTAGTTTCTTATCTCACCCCACATGCCATTGAAGAAGCACATGTGCCATTCTGATGAAGCGTGCGTGCACACGAAAGGTTATGCCCAAACGTTGTTCTTTTATTATGCTGGATGCTAATTTGCTGCTATTCACAGGTCTTGCCATAATCCAGTTTTAGCTACATTTATTGCGCAGTTACTTATGCATCTTGACTAATTAGCCTTTCTTGGCAACACTCTCCCCACCCTCTACGTATTGGTTGGTGACTTCTGTTTCAGTGTATCTGAAGAAGTGTGCATGCACGTGGAAGCTTATTTGTTGTTGTTCAGTCGCACAGTCCGACTCTTCGCGACCCCATGGACCAGATCACGCCAGGCCTTCCGGTGTTCCACCGTCCTCTGAAGTTGGCTCAACTTTATGTTCGTTGCCTCTATGACACTGTCTAACCATCTCATCCTTTGCCGTCCCCGTCTTCTTTGACCTTCAGTCTTTCCCAGCATCAGGGTCTTCTCCAGTGAGTGCTCCCTTCTCATTGGGTGGCCAAAGTATTTGAGCTTCAGTTCCATTATCTGGCCTTTCTGTTAGGATTGACCAGAATAAAACTTTGTAGTTCTTAAAGGTGCCACTGGACTCGGACTTCATTCTGCTCTTTCAAACCAACTTGGCTACTGGCCTGAATCTATACAGATGCTAATGTCATTCGGTTCTCAGGTCTGTTTGTAAACTCCTTTTATTATGCTGTATGCTAATTTGCTGCTATTCATGGGTCTTTCCAATTGCTGTAATCCAATCTTAGTTATATTTATTGCTTAGTTACTTATGCACCTTGACTCTAATTAGCCCTTCCCGTCAACACCTTCCCCACCCTCTACCTATACGTAATGGTTGGTGATTTCTGTTTCAATGTACGTGAAGAGGTGTGCATGCAACCGAAAGCTTATACCCAGAATAAAGCTTTGTTGATCTAAAGGTGCCACTGGATTCAAACTTTGTTCTGTGGCTTCAGACCAACACAAGTGCCCACCTGAACCTGTGGTCAGTATACTTTGCTATCATGGCTGGTAATGTCTGAATGCTTACCCCCCTAAGGGTAGCTTGATTTGAGTCCAGTCGCACCTAAGAGTGGGGCTTGCCGTGGCTCAAGTGGTTAAGATGCTGAACTGCAGACCAGGATTTAGACCCCGTCACAGTTGTGAAGACCAGGTCCTCAGCTTAACAACTTTCACTGAGGCAGGGTATCAGTAGTGTCTTAAGACATCAGTCAATCAGCAAGCAGAAGAAACTGAGTAACTGTCTACCCCAGGGCTTGGCCCTCACTCCAGTTCTTTTCAGTCTATACATCTCTGATGTTCCCGAGATGATATCCAGGAAGTTTGCTTATGCCGATGACACGGTGATGGTAGTAAGGCACAAATCAGTTGAAGAGACTGAGGAAATACTGACTAGGGACCTTGAGATTTTGGCTGACTACTACTGTAAATGGCAGCTTATCCCAAGTCCGGGAAAAACAGAACGCTCCTGTTTCCATCTCAATAACAATCTTGCCGACAGTGAACTGAATGTCTACCTTAATGGCACCCAACTTTCACACAACCAGACACCTAAGTACCTTGTAACTACCTTGGACAGGACCTTGAGCTATTTTGTTGTTGTTGTTCAGTCGCACAGTCGAGTCCGACTCTTCGCGACCCCATGGACCATCTCCCGCCAGGCCCTCCTGTCTTCCGCAGTCCTCCGAAGTTGGCTCAATTTCATGTTCGTTGCATCGATGACACTGTCTAACCATCTCATCCTTTGCCGTCCCCGTCTTCTTTGACCTTCAATCTTTCCCAGCATCAGGGTCTTCTCCAGTGAGTGCTCCCTTCTCATTTGGTGGCCAAAGTATTTGAGCTTCAGTTTCATTATCTGGCCTTCCAGGGAACAGTCAGGGTTGATTTCTTTGAGGATTGACTGATTTGTTCTTCTTGCAGTCCAAGGGACTCTCAAGAGTCTTCTCCAGCACCATAGTTCAAAAGAATCTATTCTTCGGCGCTCGGCCTTCCTTATCGTCCAACTCTCGCAGCCATACATGACTACTGGGAATACCATTGCTTTGACCATGCGGACTTTTGTTGGCAGGGTGATGTCTCTACTTTTTATCATACTGTTTAGGTTCGCCATCGCTTTCCTCCCAAGGAGCAGGCGTCTTTTAATTTCATGGCTGCAGTCACAGTCTGCAGTGATCTGGGATCCCAGGAACGTGAAGTCTGTCACTACTTCCACGACTTCCCCTTCTATTTGCCAGGGAGTGATGGGGGCAGGGTGATGTCTCTACTTTTTATCATGCTGTTTAGGTTCGCCATCGCTTTCCTCCCAAGGAGCAGGCGTCTTTTAATTTCATGGCTGCAGTCACAGTCTGCGGTGATCTGGGATCCCAGGAACGTGAAGTCTGTCACTACTTCCACGACTTCCCCTTCTATTTGCCAAGGAGTGATGGGGCCGGATGCCATGATCTTAGTTTTTTTGATGTTGAGCTTCAAGCCCACTTTTGCGCTCTCCTCTTTTACTCTGAGCAAGAGGCTCTTTAGATCCTTTTCACTTTCAGCCATTAGAGTGGTATCATCTGCATATCTGAGGTTGTTGATCTTTTTCCCCGCAATCTTAATTCCTGCTTGTGATTCATCTAGGCCAGCATTTCGCATGATGTACTCTGCATATATATTAAATAAGCAAGGCGACAATATACATCCTTGTCGTACTCCTTTTCCTATGCCGAACCAATCAGTTGTTCCATATCCGGTTCTAACTGTCGCTTCTTGGCCCTTATACAGGTTTCTCAAGAGACATGTGAGGTGGTCTGGTACTCCCATCTCTTTAAGGACCTGCCATAGTTTGTTGTGATCCACACAGTCAAAAGCTTTAGCATAGTCAATGAAGCAGAAGTAGATATTTTTCTGGTACTCTCTTGCTTTCTCCATAATCCAGCGAATGTTGGCAATTTGATCTCTAGTTCCTCTACCTCTATAAACGCCATCATACCAATGTAGCAGCGAAAATACACATGCAAAAACAACATTCTCCAAAAATTATGTGGTACAACTTGGGGTGCACTTGCTACAACACTAGATGCTTAGTTTTGGGGTTAGTGTATAGTACTGTGGACTATGGTGCTTCAGAGTGGCCAGTTTAGTGTAGTGGTTAAGTGCGCGGACTCTAATCTGGGAGAACCGGGTTTGATTCCCCACTCCTCCACTTGCAGCTGCTGGGTGACCTTGGGCAAGCCATAGTTCTGGCACAGCTGTTCTGAAAGAGCAGTTTCTGCCAGAGCTTTCTCAACCCCACCTGCCTCACAGGGTGTCTGTTGTGGGGAGGGGAAGGGAAAGGGGTTTGTAAGCCGCTCTGAGACTCTGAGCTAAGGGCGGGGTGTAAATCCAATCTCCTCCTCCTCAACAGCCCCCATGTCCACAAACTTGATGTCCAACTCAATATAACAATGGGAACCGTCAGTGGATGTATTAAACCCACTCTAATGTATTGGCTACCCACATTGTGCCACTTCACTCCCCCGTATCTCCTAAGGCAAGATGCTCTTCCCTCGTGAATATAGAAAGATAATTGAAAGCAGAGAGTTGCCCATCCACAAAGACATGGCTGACATGGGCCGACCCAGAGTAAGCTCCCGACACCCAACAATAAGATCTGCACAAATCCTCCAATCACAAAATTTCGATCTAGGGAATGAGTGAATGGTTGTGAACATGGATGCAAACAGTTCCACCCGATACCCATAACCTGATAAACACCACCAAGAGGCCTGCACGGTTTGGCTTGCCACGTGAAGTATGGAAGATGGCGAATAGAATACGGACAGGCCTTGGCAGTTGTGCAGACCTGTTGTTTAAATGGGGCAGAGTACCGGGACCCGAATGCAATTGTGGTGTGGCCCGCCAAACTATTTTCCATTTGTCACAAGAATGTGAGCATCGTGCTTTCCAGGGAGATGTGCCGGAGCTCTTTGAACCCTCCCCAGCTGCAATTGAGTGGATTGAAAATGTAGATATTAGTATTTAGGGGGATTGCCCGATCGGTCTGCATGCCCATATCATCAACTTTGTTACGTATGTGTGTAACTCTGCGATACGATAAATAAATAACACAGCCACTTATTTGTTTGTTCCCTCCAGCTTCAGTGCAGGTGTTGTAGGATTAATCACTGGGATTTCTTTTGTTAGTTTTCAAAAGCCATATGGGCCGTTGTTAAAAGAATGTGTTTGTAAAGCACTGAACTGGTTCTGGAAGAACTCCAGAGACGATTTCTAATAGCTGAGCTAGGCTGTGGGTGCAGCTGCAGCACCTTCCCACTCCATGTTGGCAATGCCTGGACTGGCCTATGTCTCTTCGTTTTGGCTTCTGTGAAACCCCTTCTTGCTCTACTGGACTAGAAAAAAAAGTTAAATGGCCGGAAGCAGAGAGTTCTTGCAGCTGGGAAAAGCAAACACACAGCTACAGTAAAAGCCGCGTTAACCTGCGTTGCTGGGGAACAAACATGTGGCTACCCAGGTGTCTTCCTGCACCTTCACTGCCTGAGAGCATGTGCAGGCAGCGGTTTCCCAAAGGGCTCCCGGTTATGGGCGGCCAAGCACCTCGTGCGGCAGCCATTTTGCGGTTGCGCCCAGCACCCAGCATCAGAATTCCAAAGATGACCTGCGGTTCAAAAAAGTTGGGCACCTCTGCCCTGCCTCTTAACCTTCCTGACGCCATAGGATTGTTGTGGAAATGAAACGGGATAGCCATGTGCATGTCACCCTGAGTTTCTTGGAAGAAAGATGACACATGATAAACCACTGGGCCTTCTGCCTTTAAGTGGAACACTGGCAGTGCCTCTGATAGCTCCCGTCAGGGGTCATTTAGTAGAAAAAGAGGTGCAGGAGCTCATTAGCATAACTCATTAGCACACCTTATTTGCATATGCCACACACCCTGACATCACCGGAAGTGTGTCAGAAGGCAATACCCACCGCTCAGGCTCCACTGGACTCTTTTGGATCGCTAGCTTTTTTTGGGGGGGGGGGGAAACGTGCAGATCTGTCCTCGCAGAGGAGGGAGAGCTTGTACCTGAATAAAACTTGGTCTTAAAGGTACCCCTGAACTGTTTTGGACCAGGGAACTGGGGGGGGGGTGCTCTGCAGCTTACCTGGCTGCTTCTTGCTCTGACTGAGGGCTGCTGGGAGCAGGAGGCGGGGCTTGTTACATGTGCCCGCCCCCTGGGCTCTTTACTGCCGGAGCTCCGCTCCTGTGCACTCCTGCAGGAAATGACCCCTGGCTCCCGTTGTTTTAGCCAGTCTTGTCGTCAGCGAACCTGTCCCTCTATAGCTGGTTTGCTCCTCATAGTCCACCCGCAACAGGATATGATGACCTCTGATCTCTTTGCCTCATTTCTTGTCTACTGTAGCATGCAAGTCCTCTGCTGGGGGCTAGCCCTCTATGTTTTCTGTCAACATGGGAGCCTGCGTGGTGCAGCGGTTAAGAGTGTTGGACAAGTATCTGGGGGGGAGGGGCCATGGTGTCACGGTAGAGCATTTGTGTGGGATGCCGAAGGCTCCAGGTTCGATCCCCGGCATCTCCAGTTAAAAGGACCAGACAGTAGGTGAAGTGAGAGACCTCTCTCTGAGACCCTGGAGAGCCTCTGCTGAGTAGACAATACTGACCTTGATTGGACCAGTTCAGTATAAGGCAGCTCCAAGTGAGTATCTAGAAGACCTGGGTTCGAATTCCCACTCGTGCCATATAAGCTCACCTGGTGACCTTGGACCAGTCACACTCTCTCAGACTCCCGCACCTCGCAGGGTTGTTGTGAGGATAAAATGGAGGAAAGGAGAAAGATGTAAGCTGCTTTGGATCCCCACTAGCAGGGTGTAGAATTAAATAAACGTTGCGATGGTGGTGGTATGTGAATCTCAGATAACGACAGTGTTTTTCTTCCTTCCCCCATGGTCCTTAATCTATCCCCCCCCTTAGATATTCTGGTTGTGTGAAATGCCACACACTTCTGATCGTGCCTTCCCCACTTTTCACCATTTATTTATTTATTGTTTCTATTTGTATCCCGCCTTGCCGGACATGCTGGCTCAAGGCGGCTAACAAGATCACGATATCATAAAACAATCCAAAATTCCCCCATATGTTCCCCCAAGGGCACTACGGTCGGGGAGTTGTCATCTCCTGGAAGTCCCAGGCCCCAGAGACGTGAAGTTTGCCCAAACTAAGGCTAGGGCGTTTTCGGTGGCGGCTCCTACCTGGTTGGAAGGAGCTCCCGGAGGAGATCTGGGCCCTGCGGGACCTTTCTCAGTTCCGTAGGGCTTGCAAGACGGAGCTCTTCCGCCAGGCCTTTGAGTAGGAGCCGCCGCCACTACTATTCCACCACTGCCTTCTATGCACTGTCGTACTATCACCACGATTGTCTGGATCCCACTGGGGGGCGCGGCGCCCCTGGCACGAAGTGGATGATAGATTTCAGGAAGCTACCGCTGGGTTTAAGGTCTACCCATCTTTGTCTAAATTTATATTGTAAATTTGTTATTGGATTTTATTGTTTTATACTATGTGTTTTATTGTTATAATCTTGGCACATTGTGCCCTTGTCAGCTGCCCTGAGCCTTCGGGGTAGGGCGGGATATAAGGATAAATAAATTAAAAAATAAGTAAATAAAATTAAGACGGTTAAAAACAACATCCCAGTTAGCAACATCAACAGAGAAAAACAGTAAATGTTGGCGGTATTCAAGTCGGCCCAGTGGTAGGGATAGCATCCAACAAAGTCAGATGATAACGATGTCCCAAGTCAACCCAGTGGTCAAAGTAGCATCCAGCAGGGTCCCGGGTCAGAAGATGTTCTAGGGCACGTTCATCAGTGGCGACTCCTAATCGAAAGCCTGGTGGAAGAGCTCCGTTTTACAGGTCCTGTGGAACTGTACGAGGGCCCTGATGTCCTCCGGGAGCTCATTCCAACAGTGTGGAGCCGCCACTGAGAAGACCCTGGCTCTGGTGATAGCCAGTCTGGCTTCTTTCAGACCAGGGAGAGTCAGGCAGTGTTGTGAGCCTGACCTCAGTGCTCTCTGGGGCACATATGGGGAAAGGCAGTCCCTCAAGCACACCCAATCTGAGGCAACAGAGACTTCCTTTAGTAAACCAGCTGCACGAACCAGACTCTGACCATTTGTAGGTCCTCAAAGCTTATATTCCTCCCCACTCCTTTTTTACAGTCTGCAGTCAGCGTGAGAAGTCCTTCCCCTCTTCCAGCTGCATACGAGAGAACTGCTACCTGTTCTTTTCATGGTGTAGGCAGACTTGTTGCATTGCATGCCAATAGCCTTGTGCGCTTGAGTAGACTGGAGTTTTAATGATAGGCTTTTGATCTCCCATCCCGGGGAAGGAACATTTCAAAGTCATTTATAAACAGGCTGTGTTTTAGAAGTACAAATTGCTGAACTCTGACACATCGCAGTGGTATAGGAATTATAGGCTCTGTCACAGCGAGTGGGAAAACCCGTCTTCTGGTTTTCTTCTGAATTGGAAAGAACGCTTAACAGAACAGCAGTTGTTGTGGCACTCAGTTCTCCACTTCCAGCAGGGCCAGGCTTGGTAACTGGGAATTTTTAATCCTAGGAGGTTTTTGAAACACGGAGCGCAACTGCACCTGTGATTCCTGCAGTCCCAAAGCCTGGATGGAGATGGTACTCGAGCCTAGCACATTAGACCAGAGTGACCTGATGTTCACTCAATGCCTTCTTCCAATCGTATGGAGCCGGAGTCCATTTCTTTTCCTTTCCTTTCCTGGTAGTTTGAGGACATTTCTAAGATTAGGGGAGAAGGGTAAGGAGGGAAACTATCCCCGTCCAACTTTAGGTGGAGGGGTTTCCAGATTGATACCCCACCAAAAGTGGTATAGTCCCAGGTCCAGGGTCACAGTGCAGACACAGGCAATGGCAAACCTCCTCTAAATGTCTCTTTCCTTGAAAACCGTATGGGGGGTGTGTCACCATAATTCAGCTGTGACTTAACACACTTTCCACCCCTGCCACAGTCCTGGAAGAGTCTGACCATATGGTGAGCGGTGGTAGACAGATTTTCACATTGTGTGGCACCAAGGGTCATTTCCTGCAGGAGCGCACAGGAGTGGAGCTCTGGCAGTAAAGAGCCCAGGGGGCGGGCACATGCAACAAGCCCCACCTCCCACTCCCAGCAGCCCTCAGTCAGAGCAAGAAGCAGCCAGGTAAATTGCAGATCCCCCCCCCCAAGTCCAAAACAATCCCGTGGCCCCTTTAAGACCAAGTTTTATTCAGGTACAAGCCCCCCCTCCTCTGTGAGGACAGATCTGCACGTCTCGTTCCCCCCCCCCCGATAGCTAGCAATCCAAAATAGTCCAGTGGAGCCTGAGCGGTGGGCGTTGCCTTCAGACACACTTCCGGTGATGTCAGGGGTTGTGGCATATGCAAATAAGTCATGCTAATGAGCTCCTGCACCTTTTTCTATGAAATGACCCCTGTGTGGCACCAAGTGTATCCACCGCAAAAATTTCAGCATTCATGTATATTTTGAGTTGCAGCATCAGCAAGATTTATTTCATAGAATGAGAGAATCACAGAGTTGGAAGGGGCCAGACAGGCCATCTAGTCCAACCCCCCCTGCTCAGTGCAGGATCAGCCTAGAGCATCCCTGACAAGTGTTCGTCCAGTCGCTGCTTGAAGACTGCCAGTGAGGGGGAGCCCACCACCTCCCACATTCCACTGCTGCACAACTCTGACTGTAAAAAAGTTTTTCCTAAGATCCAGCCGGTACCTTCCCGCCCTTAATTTAAACCCATTCTTGCGGGTCCTCTCCTCTGCTGCCAAGAGGAACAGCTCCCTGCCCTCTTCCAAGTGACAGCCCTTCAGAGACTTCAAGAGAGCAATCCTGTCCCCCCTCAACCTCCTCTTCTCCAGACTAAACATTCCCAGGGCCCTCAGCCATTCTTCCTAGGGCTTCTTGGTCTCCAGGCCCTAATCCTCCTCCTCGCTCTCCTCTGCACCCACTCCATTCTGTCCACATCCTTTTTTGTTTTGTTTTGTTATCAAGATTGTTGCTGGAACTGTATTGTGATGCAAAACTTTCAAACTCTTGTATTAACGCAACAATGAAAAGTACAAATCTTTACCGGCTTCTAAAAGGTCTTACAATGAGCAACTCCTAGTAGTTAACCAAATTTTGTCCCACAAAGTAATGCAGAATAAATTTCCTGGTATATAAATTAAATTGTCTACCCTTCACCTTTATCTTAAATTACTTTGTCCCTTGTAACGATTGCTGCAAGTGACTTGCACTTGCATGCAAAATATTATCCTATCTACTGTAGTGTTTTTATCGATATATATATGAGTTATGGCTCTGGTCTATCTCTCTTATCCTATCGTTACTTAAGTCTAACTTTAACCCCCCCCCCCCAAACTAACACTAATGCTTATTAATATATCCACTAATCTACTTATCGATTTAAACTGATGTAAAGCTAACAAAGAGAAAAATGACAGAGAAAACCGCCTATAGATCTCCTGTTTCCCACAGGAAGGTAGAAACTTCTACCACCCTCTACCTGGTTTACCAATACAAAGGTGTGTTTAAATAACTTACCTAAAGTCCTTCCCCCCGCCTAACCAATGTTCCCTCTAAGCTGTGGAGTCTCATGAGCAAAAATTCTACTTTGTGAGCTACTGGCACTAAAGTTTTGTGAGCGAGCGATTTAGCTACTGCATAAATTAGTTTGCTCTAGAGCCCTCCTCCCTGAGCTAAGACAAAAATGTGTGAGCCGGAGGCTAAGAAACTGAGCTAGCCGTGCGCCGAAGAATAGATTCTTTTGAATTATGGTGCTGGAGAAGACTCTTGAGAGTCCCTTGGACTGCAAGAAGATCAAATCAGTCAATCCTAAAAGAAATCAACCCTGACTGTTCTCTGGAAGGCCAGATAATGAAACTGAAGCTCAAATACTTTGGCCACCCAATGAGAAGGGAGCACTCACTGGAGAAGATCCTGATGCTGGGAAAGATTGAAGGTCAAAGAAGACGGGGATGGCAAAGGGTAAGATGGTTAGACAGTGTCATAGATGCAACGGACATGAAATTGAGCCAACTTCAGAGGACGGCGGAAGACCGGAAGGCCTGGCGTGATCTGGTCCATGGGGTCGCAGAGAGTCAGACTCGACTGTGCGACTGAACAACAACAAGCTCACACTAGCTCAGCTTAGAGGGAACACTGCTCCTAACCCTAAAATTTAATTTATACTATCGTTAATTCTTAAAAACTTAAAAATCGATTTCCCTCTATGATTGAGAAATGTCAGTGTGCTTATTTAGCAACCTAGAGACAGTTGATGCTGCCTATTCCAATGTCCACATCCTTTTTGAAGCGAGGCCTCCAGAACTGCACGCAGTACTCCAGGGGCGGCCTGACCGATGCAGTGTACAGCGGGACTGTGACATCTCGTGATTTGCGTGTCATGCCTCTGTTTATTCATTTATACCCTGCCTGTCTCTTCAGCGGGGATCCAGGGTGACTTACATTGTTCCCCCCCTTCTCAGTTTTATCTGCACACCAACCGTGTGAGGTAGAGTGCGCGACGGGCCCAGGGTCACCCAGTGAGCTTCCAAGGCAGAGCAGGGGTTCGAAACTGGGTCTCCCACATCCTAGTCTGACATTCTCTCCACTACATGACATGGGCGATGAGATGAATAGAAATGCAAAGGAGGCAGGCCTGGGAGTAGATGAAACTCACGAGGAAGGAGGTTGAAATGGCATCCCCGAAAGCAGAAAGGTTGTATTGGCCGCTGCTCCTCCCGGGGCAAAGATCAGGGGCAATGTAAGGTGCTTTTTCAGAATAAACCCCACAGCACTGAAACACACAAATGATTTAGTCACTGTTCCCATATAGATCCTGCACGCGCGCGCGCACACACACACACCGGGTTCTGAGCACCTTTTCGGTAGGTCCGCGTTCAAGATGTGAAGCCTGAAATTGACATCCTGGCCGTCTCTATGGCAACAGGCTTGTCAAAGGGGTTTGATTAACCTGCAGAATCCCAAGTGTGGAGGGAGGGAGAATGAGACTGTAGAAAAAGGAGGCCCCAGTTGAAAATTAATTTTCAATCCCCTCAATATTGGAAATTCTAAGTAAGGAGCCAGCTTGTATTAGTTGCTTTCCTAGTGCCATAACAGCGATAGCAGGTAAATGTTGGTACAGATCTCTTTCCTTGGAACTGTTATTACACCTCTGCATATAATGGGTTTTAAATGCATAGACAATTAGGTGTAATTAGGTGGAAAATCTCGGCTTCAGCAACTCCTTGATTACTTTGGAAATCTTGGAACAGTGTCCTCTAATACCGAATCTGGGAACTTTTTTTTTTTAAAGCAAGTTTAGCTAACCCGTTTTTTTTTTGGGGGGGGGGGGCCTTTACCTGGCCAGTCAGTTGGGGTGTCACGGGGAAGACACTGACGCTTTTGTCTATGGACCATTCCCTATTTTGGGCAAGTTCATGCTCTGATGCGTGCACGCACAATTTTCATATCAGAGCAATGGCTGTTCATGCTGCCGTCGCATGCTACTGCGTGCAAGCTGAGAGACCCAGTTTGGTGTAGTGGTTGAGTGCGCGGACTTTAATGTGGGAGAACTGGGTTTGATTCTCCTCCTCCTCCACTCCTCGCTGCGGGATGACCTTGGGCAAGCCCATAGTTCTGACAAGAGCTGTCCTTCAAAGGGCCGTTCTGGAAAGAGCTCTCTCAGCCCCACCTACCTCACAGGCGATGTTCCCTTTAAGCTGTGGAGTCTTGTGAGCAAAATTCTACTTTGTGAGCTACTGGCATTAAAGTTGTGAGCGAGCGGTTTGGCTGCTGCATAAATTAGTTTGCCCTGGAGCCATCCTTCCTGAGCCAAGACAAAAATGTGTGAGCCGGAGGCCAAAAAACTGTGAGCTAGCTCACACTAACTCAGCTTGGAGAGAACACTGCTCACAGGGGGGTCTGTTGTGAGGAGGGGAAGGGAAAGGAGTTTGTAAGCCACTGTGAGACTCCTTCGGGTAGTGAAGGGCGGGGGTATGAATCCAATCTCCTCTTCTTGTGGTGATGAAAGAACCTCTGGGTTCAGACAGACTCTACTGGCGTCAGGGTTTGCTCTCCTCATTCTCTGCGTTTTGCTAGCTAGTTACAGCAGCTGCTGGAAACTTGATTGTTTACCTACTGTCTGAAAAGCTGCTGAGATTTCCTGGGGCAATTCCCAAACAGTTGCACACTTTATTTTCTTCCTGTATTGCCTGCCTTTTTTTTTTTTTTTTTACAGCTTAGCTTCTACATAGCATCCTTTTGAGCTCTAGCCTATTTTCCGATCAAGCCAGTGTCATCTGTTCTCTTAAAATATGTCCCAGCATCCTCCCTAGTGTTCCAGGCAAGGGGGGGGGGGGGGGGACACATGTAAAAATCTTTAAAGCTACTGTTACTTCCTCACGGAGGCACATCGTAGAAGTGTTTTGGTTCGGAAGTAAAGTCAGCAAGAGCTGCCTGTCCTTCGGGAGAACCGAGACAAAGACATGAGTTTTTGCTTTTGTATTTTTGTGCACTTGTTGAAGAAAAAGGCTAATGTGTGAAGTGACTGTGCAGTTGAACCAGGTTCCTGGGGTTGAGAGATGAGAGAGCCGCGCTATTAAGCAGTTCTGTATGCTGCTTTTCTGTGAACTTTTCTTGACCAAAAAGGAAATAGTGGATGCAAAGTAAACTCTCACGGATTTATTTTGTGGCCGTGCCCTTGGGGCACTGAAACGTTTCAAAACACAAGGCACAGCTGCAGAGAAAGTTAATGCGAAGTTCCACTGTAGTTGTTTAAGGACCGGTGGTGGTTGTGCACGTGGATTTATTCTATATGCATCTTTAGCATGCTTTGCGCTTGTTGGTCCCCACCTCCACAGGTAGTGAGTAAAAGGATGCAATGCCAATATGGTGTAGTGGTTAAGAGTGCCTGCCTACTATCTGGGAGACTTGGTCTCGATTCTCCACTTGTGCCATGGAAGTTTGTTGGGTGACTTTGGGCCAGTCACGCTCTCTCAGCCTAGCTTACCTGACAGGGTTGTCGCGAAGATGAAATAGAGGAGAGGAGAACAGTGTAAGCTGCTTTGCCAGTTTGGTATAGTGGTTAAGTGCGTGGACTCTAATCTGGGAGAACCGGGTTTGATTCCCCACTCCTCCACTTGCACCTGCTGGATGACCTTGGGCAAGCCATAGTTCTGATAATAGCGGTTCTTGAAAAAGAGCCGTTTCTGTCAGAGCTCTCTCAGCCCCGCCTACCTCGCAGGGTGCCTGTGGTGGGGAGGGGAAGGGAAAGGAGTTTGTAAGCCGCCCCGAGACTCCTTTGGGTAGTGAAGGGCAGGGTATAAACCCAATCTCTTCTGTTCTTCTTCTCTCTTCTGTTGTGGAGAAAGATGGGGTACAAATGGATTAAATAAATAAATAAATAACAACTAAATCTCCATTGCAAATCATGTCTCATCTCTGCTTGTTTCTGGCCCTCTGTTTATAAGGTACCTCATCTCCCGTCGATTACATTGACTTCCACCCCATAATCCGCTTCCAGTCTCGGTGAAAAAGGCGGACTCTATAGTGAAACAAGAACAAAATATTTTTAAAAATAAAGTTCGCTGTTGCTCCACTGTACCTTGCTGTTTAATTCCTGTTTAGAAGGGTCATCAGTGGAGGCTCTTAAACAGAACGTATTTACATTTTTGTGTTGGATGAGGATTGTTGGTGCCTGAAAGCTATTGGTTTGGTGCTTCAGTGATTCAAAAGAGGAAGGGAGAACCTGAGTGGAGAACATTAGACTTCCTTCTGGGCACCAGGCAGGCTGGCTTGGCCAAGCCCATTCATAAAGCCAGGTGGAACGTGATCTTCTGGGTAAGGTGATGCTGCACTCAGTTCCCGGTATAAGCTGGTGTTTTCCACTGAACTGTGCAAGAGTTCACGGAAGCTGCGTCTCTCCTCCTGCGAGCCATTTCCCAGCTCTTTCCTTATTGCATTAAGCACGGTAATGGAGTGTGCAGTCCGGGTCAATATAAACTGGATTTGACAGCGGATGGAGGAAGAGGTTGAAATGGCGGCTGAGGCAGCACTTGAAATACTAGGTGACCCCCGCAAAAAGTATGCAGTTGCCGTTGTTGCATATGAAAACAAATCCTAGGTTGCTTATTTTGGTGTAGTGGTGAAGTGCGCGGACTCTAATCTGGGAGAACCGGGTTTGATTCCCCCACGCCTCCACTTGCAGCTGCTGGATGACCTTGGGCAAGCCACAGTTGTCTCAGAGCTGTTCTCTCAAGGACACTTCTCTCAGAGCTCTCTCAGCCCCACCTACCTCACAGGGTGTCTGTTGTGTGGAGGGCAAGGGAAAGGAGTTTGTAAGCCACTCTGAGACTCTGAGTGAAGTACGGGGTATAAATCCAATCTCCTCCTCCTCCTCTTCTGACTTGATCAATTTATTTATTAATTTATTTATCAAACTTATACCCCTCCCTCCCCGCAAGCGGGCTCAGGGCGGCTTCCATAAAAATATAAATACACAATATTCACCATACAGTAAAACATTATAAATACAAAGTGCTGGCGGCAGATTAAAATTAGTCTAGATGGTATATTACAGGAATAAATTGCCACTGCCCAGATGGTCCGCGATGTTTTCTGCTCTTAGACCATTTGTTGTTAAAACCACGGGCCATGTTCAGTTGTAACGACCTGCAGTAGTGGGAGCCTGCAGTAGCGGTGGCCCCTACTTAAATGCCTGGCGGAAGAGCTCCGTCTTGCAGGCCCTGCAGAACTGCAAGAGGTCCCGCAGGGCCCTGATCTCCTCCGGAAGCTCATTCTGGTGGGTAGAGGGCTCTCAGAACTGTGGCCTTCAGTTTGATAACAGCTGATTGCCAGGGCCAAGAAGTTCATTCATGTCTCCCCCCGTCCCCTTCTGTTGGCCAAGAAGAGAAAACCCTAGGCCAGTTGGCTTTAATCCTGCTCACAGAAGAGACTGCTGCCCTGGCATGTCTTTTGCTCGTCAGATGTGTCTACCAGATGCATCTAACGAAGGCACATAGAGGCGTACAGTAAGAAGGTTTAGCATGAGGCAGCCTCATGTTTTCCATACATTGTTTGGGATCACTTTGGGGTCAGGACCCCACTTTAGGGTCAGGGGCAGTGTTCCCTCTAAGCTGAGTTAGGGTGAGCCAGCCTACAGTTTTTTAGCCTCCAGCTCACACATTTTTGTCTTAGCTCAGGAAGGATGCCTGCGGAACAAACTAATCTGTGCAGTAGCCAAATCGCTCGCTCACACAACTTTAATGCCAGTAGCTCACAAAGTAGGATTTTTGCTCACGGGACTCCACAGCTTAGAGGGAGCACTGGTCAGGAAGGAATTTTCTTCCAGGCCAGATTGGCCCCGGGGATCTTGGGGTTTTTGTTGCTTTCCTCTGGGCATTGAGCAGGGGATCACTGGGGGAGTGTGGGGGGTAGTTGTGAATTTCCTGCATTATGCAATGGGTTGGACTACATGAGCCTTGGGGTACCTTCCAGCTCTGTGTTTCTGTTTTGCTGTCTGGGCGTTCCTCTGGCTTGGTACAGATTTAAGGCACCAGCCTATTTCCTCCTCTTCCTGTGTCCCCCGCCCCCCCACATCTGGTTGCTTTGGCCAGAGCTCAGGACGAAGTTGTACACTGCCAGTCTGGGACTGAGGGAGGAGGCTGTCTTCCATTGCTGCATTTCATTAAGGCCAGGCACGGCCTGGGCAATCTGCATTCAGAGTGCGATCACACACACAATTAGCCGCGCCACAGGCACGAATGCCGGGCGGATCTGCCCAGTGTCCCGGAGTCGTCAGTGGCCCGTTTTGCTCCCATCGCAGAAGCGGAGTAAAAAGACACCAGGGAAAGTCCGGTAGCAAACGGTCTGCTATGGGCCAGGGATGTCTGATCGCTCCAGTGTGCTCCCATGGCGTCGGGAGGGTCTGATCAGGCCATCCCGACTTCATGCTGTTGTCCCCCCCTCCCCCCGGTTCAGTATGCGCATCATCGCACACTGCATAGGGAGCACTCAGGTCCCCCCCCCCATGTGTTTCCGGTGTGCTTCAATGAGGGACCGATGATTTGCATCTCCGCACTGAGTACTCTCTGTGTCAAGGTGAGAAGAAAAATGGTAGTCAGATAATTTATACCTTCCTGAGTAGATATAAATTACCTGCCTACCACTGTTCCCTCTAAGCTGAGTGAGTGTGAGCTAGCTCACAGTTTTTTAGCCTCCGGCTCACACATTTTTGTCTTTGCTCAGAAAGGATGGCTCTAGAGCAAACTAATTTATGCAGTAGCCAAATCGCTCGCTCACAACTTTAATGCCACTAGCTCACATAGTAGAATTTTTGCTCTCAAGACTCCACAGCTTAGAGGGAGCATTGCTGCCTACCATTTTTCTTCTCACCTTGACACAGAGAGTACTCCATCTTTCTGTGTTATACCTCTGAGGATGCCAGTCCCAGCTGCTGGCGAAACGTCAGGTCCTGCAATGCCAAGACCACGGCCAGACAGCCCGGAAAATCTACAGCAGTTTATGATAGCCTCATTTTAGTCATTTCAGCTTCTAGGGAGGAGTCAAAATCTACTAGTTTTACTCAAATATCCATGTATCTCTCCAGCTCCTTCGCCTCTGATCAACAAACCTAGCTGAAATTATCTGAGCTGACAAATACGTTGATTTTCAAAAAGCGATTATAAATTATAACTTCTGAGGTCTTGGCTTGTGGGTTTCCCCGTGACCTGTATTTCTTGTGACCGCCACTGCCGAGTAGTGGAGCCGGGCATACCACGTTGATAGAAAACTAATACCAACTATAAAACCGATAAGGCTGTCCGGTAGTGTGTCTGAGTCCCTATATGAACCTGAATGAATTCTTGTACTGCTTGCTGCGTGCCGGACCATTTGAAAAATGCAGTTCTGGTTACCCATCTGTCCGAAGCAGCACGGTTCAGCTTGCAAAACCAACTGGCTCTTCTTCGTTTGATACGTATCTTAAGCTTCCTTGGGCCTAAGTTACCCTTGTGGGGGGAGGAGAGACAAAAGATATAACTACTATAAATATAATTTTAAAACTCTGTACGGTCCCTTTTCTTGGAACCGAATATCTAAATGTGTGCCTTTCCTCATTCTTTTTCAGATTTTCTATTTTGTACATAACGTTGATTTGTATATACTGTATATGATGACTTCGGTGGGCAGTGAGCGTACCCGGGGCACTCGAGACAAAGCGCAGATTTCAGCCACGCAGCCAACACAACCGCAGAAACCAGTCGTACAGGTAAGGATGAGCACCCGCTGGTTGTGTGTATGGGCTTCCTGTAAAGGGGTGGTGAAGAGGAAGCAACAGGGCTTTAAAAACTGTCCTGCAGTTTCTTGCTCGATGAATGTACATAATTGATTTTCATCTAGTGGTACCTTTATCACAGGAGAAGCACCCATTCACTCACTTGGGAAGTAACCCGAGGTTTGTTCCCGTGGATGCTCAGGGGGACTGGTCGTTTGTTTGCTTGTGACACCGAGTTGCCACTGTGAACTGAGACCCAGGAGAGCCGCTTCCAGTTATAAGAGAACATAAGAGATGCCAATGTTGGATCAGGCCAAAGGCCCATCCAGTCCAACACTCTGTGTCACACAGTGGCCAGAAATACCAGTGCCATCAGGAGGTCCACCAGTGGGGCCAGGACATTAGAAGCCCTCCCACTGTTGACACCCCCCCCCAAGCACCAAGATGACAGAGCATCACTTGCCCCAGAGTCCCTATCTATACCTTGTGGCTAATAGCCACTGATGGACCTCTGCTCCATATGCTTATCTAATTCCCTTTTATCTGTTCTAACCCGACCGCTCAGCAATTTCATGGAGTGCCCACGGGTTCTTGTATTGTGAGAAAGGGAGAAAAGTACCTCTTTCTTTACCTGCTCTTTCCCATGCATAATCTTATAAACCTCGATCATGTCACCCCTCAGTCGTCTTTTCTCCAAGCTAAAGAGCCCTAAGTGCTTTAACCTTTCCTCATAGGGAAAGTGTTCCAACCCTTTTATCATTTGAGTTGCCCTTTTCTGCACTTTTTCCAAAGCTATAATATCCTTTTTAAGGTGTGGTGCCCAGAACTGCACACAGTATTCCAAATGAGGTCTCACCATTGATTTATATAGGGGCATTATGATATTGGCTGATCTGTTTTCAATACCCTTCCTAATAATCCCCAGCATAGCATTGGCCTTCTTTATTGCAGTCACACACTGTCTCTACATTTTCAGTGAGTTATCTACTACGACTCCAAGATCTCTCTCTTGATCAGTCTCTGCCCGTTCAGACCCCATCAATGTGTATTTATATTTAGGATTTTTGGCTCCAGTGTTCATCACCTTGCACTTGGCCACATTGAACCCCATTTGCCATGTTGACGCCCACTTGCCCAATGCCCATCCTTGACAGGAGTGCCTCACAATCCTCACTGGTTTTCGGTCTGAGTAGACGATGCTGACCTCGATGGACCGATGGTCTGATTCAGTATAAGGCAGCTTCATGTTTGTTCATGTAAGACAGGGTAGTTGTGAGGATGAAACGGAGGAGAGATGTAAGCTGCTTTAGATCACCCCTGAATACAACGGGACCACAGAGATACTAAGTACAATAACAAAAACAAAATATACCATGGAAAGAACGGATTGCTCAAGGTCAAATACCACTAAAGTGTTACTTAAAGGCATATGTCTCAAACATAATAAATGAGAAAATCATGCCTGGAGTTTAACTGCAAATCTTTTAGTATGATCCACCTGCACTTATTGCTTATTAAAGCACAAAAGCTATGAAACACATAAGTATAAAGAAGCCTTCCTAAAGCAAGACCAGTAAATGGGCTGTATGCAGTCCTTGAAAACACTGTAATCTTCTTTGCTGTTTCTTAGTTTCCAAACTTTCAGGTCCGCAGGGAGGCCGAGAAACCAGGCTAAGCAAAACCAAAAAATAACAACTGTGCACTGTAAAAACCCGCACAAGAGCTTACAAAAAGAGACTTCAACACAATAAGTAATTCAACACATGTAATCCATCATAGGAAAATAGGAAACTTTCTCTCCTGTCAGCCGAGAGAGTTTCGATTCTACTTCTTCAGAGCCCATATATTCTTACAGAACCACACAGTTTACATATTTTGCATGCCTTATCATATTCCCACAAGGGCTCATTACACTCCTTACGGCAAAGCGGTTCTTCAGTGTGGTGCAGTGTATAGAGTCTGAATAGGACTTGGTTAAAAATCTCTGCTTAGCCCTGAAGTTTCGTGGTTGGCTTAGGGACAGCCACGGTTTCTCATTCTGACGTACAGAATAGGGGTGGGTGGAGACCAAGTATATTGCCCTGGTGGGGGAGCTTTGTGGGGCTAGGTGGGGAAAAACTCTGGTGTGTCCAGAAGAGGGCAACCAGGATGGCGAGAGGGTTGGAATCCAAGTCTTATGAGGAGAGGCTGAAAGAGTTGGATATGTTTTGCCTGGGAAAGAGAAGGCTTAGAGGAGACATGATTGCAGTCTTCAAGTATTTGAAGGGCTGTCATGTAGAAGATGGAGCGGATCTATTCTCTCTTGCTCCGGATTGCAAGACTAGATCTAATGGGTGGAAATGACAAGGTAGTTGATACCGGCTAAATATCAGGAGAAACTTCCTAACTGTAAGAGTGGTTGAGCAGTGGAACAGACTGCCTCAGGAGGTGGTGGAGGTTACTTTGCTGGACGTTTTCAAGCAGAGGCTAGATGAACCTCTTTCGGGTATATTGTAGGGCTATCTTTCGGCTATGCTCCTGTAGAGTGCAGGGGGTTGGACTAGATGACCTTTAAGATCCCTTCCAACTCTAACATTCTATGATTCTAAATGTATTGGGAATGTTCTTTAATGCTGGTTTGCTGTATGTGAACATGTGGAGATGAACTGAAAGGCCAGCCTGATAATAAGGTCAACCCATTCTTCCAAGCTACTGTATGCTTGTGGCAGAAGGCAAGTGTGCTTCAAAAAGGTACTTGGTATAAAGCAAATGGCTCCAGGGAATGTAGGCAAGGAACTCTCATGCTGGAAGGGAGGGGTAGATCTCCTTAAAGTTGATGATCAGTGTGACTTCGGAAGGAAAAGAATCCGTCCTGTCTCACAAACATGGCGAACCGTTTCCACAGAATCATTTGGATTGTAAGTTCCTGAGGGCAGAGACTTGTCTATTTTATGCAACTTCATAAGCGACATGTAAATAATAGTTCCATTGGAGTTTTGTTGAGCACACCTTCTGAATGCCTTTCCTGAAGTTATGGTTCTCTGAGGAAAGGGCAGCCCCAAAAGATAAGTTGGGAAGGTGGAATCCCAATTCCCAGAGGCAATGTTTGAAGCTTCTGGACCGAAGTCAAAAGCTCATCCAACTCTTTAGGGTCTTTACTTCCACCAAAATTTGGACCTCTGTTGGGACCTCTGTTGGCTAAAAGCATCTGGTTTCTGGCCACAGCCCCATTAGGTTTCTAACCATTCTGGAAGGGGATGCATTGGTTAAACTGAGAGCCAGTTTGGTGTAGTGGTTAAGTGTGCAGACTCTAATCTGGGAGAACCGGGTTTGATTCCCCACTCCTCCACTTGCACCTGCTGGTATGACCTTGGGTCAGTCACAAGCTCTGGCACAGCTGTCCTTGAAAAAGAGCAGTTTGTGTCAGAGTTCTCTCAGCCCCACCTACCTCACAGGGTGTCTGTTGTGGGGAGGGGAAGGGAAAGGAGTTTGTAAGCCGCTCTGAGACTCCAAGTGAAGGGCGGGGTATAAATCCAATCTCCTCCTCCTCTCCTCTAAAGAATCATCAGCCCAACAACTTCAATCTTCCGGTGAATCTTCTTGGAGCTTTGTAGGCATGTATGCTGGTCAAACAAGGTATATCCAAAGATCAAGTCTTCAAAATGGGGGGAGGGGGGATATCAGTTAAAACATAACATGCACAGGAACATAAGAAGTTCTGTGCCGGACCTGCCCAGCATCCAGTCCAGCATCCTGTCTTGCACAGTGGCCTACCCGTTCCTCTGGACAGCCAACAGCAGGGCACAGAGGCCGAGGCCTTCCCTTGATTTCCCTTCCTTTGTCTTAAGTGTTTAACCTGTTTTATTTTTATCGCACTTTGGTGCCTTAATTGTTTTAATCTTGTTGTATTTTATTGCACTGTTGTGCCTGTGTAAGCTGCCCTTAGCCCGCTCGCGGGGAGGGCGGGGTATAAATAAAATAAATAAATTGATGTTGCCTCCTGGCTCTGAGATTCAGAGGATCAGTGCCTCTGGATGTGGCGGTTCCCCCTCAGTTGCCATGGCTAGTAGCCATTGGTAGAGCTCTCCTCTATGAATCTATCTAATCCCCCTTGGAAAGCTGTTTATTCCTGTGGCCCTCCCGACATCCTCTGCCAGTGAACTGACATTTTAATCACTCTCTGTGTAAGATGCCCTCGAGTTCTGAAGATAATTCTTGGGTATTATAACTCTAGTTTTGGACTCTAACCAGGGTGTATGCAGCTCCCACCCCCCAAATCCTGCTGAATTGTTCCTCATAGGGGATATAGAGAAGAAGGAGGAGAAGAGATTGGATTCATACCCTGCCCTTCACTACCGAAAGGTGTCTCAGAGCGGCTTACAAACTCCTTTCCCTTCCCCTCCCCACCACAGGCACCCTGTGAGGTAGGTGGGGCCGAGAGAGCTCTTGACAGAAACTGCTCTTTTTCAAGGACAGCTCTTATCAGAACTGTGGCTGGCCCAAGGTCATCCAGCCAGGTGCAAGTGGAGGAGTGGGGAATCAAACCCGGTTCTCCCAGATTAGAGTCCGCACACTTAACCACTACACTAAACTGGCTCTGACCTGCTGCTGCTTGTGCACCATGCTAGAACCCTGGCCTAAAAACTGCTCTGTGTGGAACCACTTCTGGTGGCTCCTCCTGTGTTTGTTCAAAAATCTGGATTCTTTGGGTAATGAAGGGTATTAAATACACCTTGTTATATTCTCCTCTGGTTTTACGTAAAAAGGGGTCAACACATTTTGAGAGTCTCAGGTTGTCAGTCTATGAACGTCTTGTTGTTAAATATCTGACTTAGATTGTTGGCCCTTTCAGGCAACAGCGGAACAAATTCGTCTTGCCCAGATGATCTACGATAAGAACGACGCAGACTTTGAGGATAAAGTGAAACAGGCAAGTATCCCCTCTTGTCCTCGTAGGGAAGGAGAACTAGAATGGGAGTGAAAAGAGGTTCAGGTCATTTGGAAGCTGTAAGCCTGAAAAAGCACTTGTGTTGTTGGTTTTTTTGTTACCTGAAGCCATTTTTTGGGCCCAGAGGGTTTGCTAAACCATCAGCGTGAACTACTGACACATTTTCCAGCTTTTCTGTGCTGTGACACTTGTTAAAAAGAAGATCCGGGTCGCTGGAAAGCCGCGCTTGATTTTTGTGTGAGAAGGGTTCCTAAAATATGTGCAGCTGGCCATCTCAGCTCCTCTGGCTGTGTGTCTTGTCCTGCCCGGGTTTTCCTAGTCTTTCTGGAGCTGAACTGGAACAAAAGACCTGTGCTTCCTGTTTCTTGAGAGAGTTATATGCTTTTGCTTTCTTTACTCCCTCTCCCTTACTGAATGCATTTCAGAGTTTGCTTAAAACAAAGAAACCAAAGTATTCCTGAATGCACATTGCACACACAGGAAACATCTGTCACCTCTGTAAAGCCCACCATGTTCCTCTTGACAGCATTTTTAGGTAAAGGGAGCTGGCCGGTGAGGAGAAACGGCTCCATTTTAAACCACCAGCCTAATTAAATCAGTTCAGCTGCCAGATTTCAGCGCTTGGATTGTTGTGGGTAAACTGGCCTTTGTTTTACCTGCCTAAATTGCTTTATTGACGAGCTCTGGTTGTGATTCTCAGGCATGGGCGCCGCTGACTCCTTCAGCTCCACAGGGAACTCCTCCCCCTTTGAGGGAGAGGATGTGTTAGGTTTATTCTTCCAAACAAACGTCACTGCTGTCATTTCGGATCTGCCCAGCTGCAAGGTGTCTTGAAGGCGACAGTAGCACCTTGGGTGGCAGGAAGTGTGCCATCAAGCTGCAGCTGATTCGTGGTGACCCCCATAAGAGTTTCAGGGCGTTCTAAGGTGGCTGCCTGCCTCTGTGTCGGGACCAGTGTTCCCTCTAAGCTGAGTTAGTGTGAGCTAGCTCATAGTTTTTTAGCCTCCGGCTCACACATTTTTGTCTTAACTCAGGAAGGATGGCTCCAGAGCAAACTAATTGATGCAGTAGCCAAATCGCTTGCTCACAACTTTAATGCCAGGAACTCACAAAGTAGAATTTTTGCTCACAAGACTCCACACCTTAGAGGGAACATTGGTCGGGACCCTGGGTTTCCTCGCTGATCTCCCATCCAAGTATTTATTTATTTGTTAAATTTATATCCCGCACCTCCCTGCCAAGGCAGGCTCAGGTGCGGCTTACGGTATACACATATGTATGTTAAAACACTAAAATATGATAAAACACATGTCATTAAAATCACAGTATGTAAAATCATACATATGCAAAAGAAGTGTTAATAGCAGATGGTGTCGTTCTCTCGGCATTTAAAGCGGCCGCGTACCCCCGTAGTCCAGGCTCCTGCCAGGCTGTGGGTGCTGCTGCTGATGTCAGGGCCAGGGCAAAGATGTTAAGGGCGTGTCAGGGTCAACAGCATGCAGGTCCAAGCACACTCTTCAGGAAAAGTTATGCTTTATTGCAGTGATGGTGAACCTTTTAGAGACCGAGTGCCCAAACTGCGACCCAAAACCCACTTATTCATTGCAAAGTGCCAACACGGCAATTTAACCTGAATACTGAGGTTTTACTTTAGAAAAAACAACTCATACATTAACTTAAGATGATCCAAACAAAGTAAGGAAAGCAATCCCAAATGCTTTCATTTACTTAACATTGTTTGGCAGAGAGTTCGACACTTTAATGATGGTCTGGGCCTGGCTGGGGCGATGGCACGCATGCCCACAGAGAGGGATCTGAGTGCCACCTCTGGCACCCGTGCCATAGGTTCGCCACCACTGCTTTATTGGAATACAGTTTTGTTGCCAAGTGGTACAGGAACATTGTCAGGAATAACGATTAGTGCCAGGAACTTAATGCCTCATCTAGCTGAGCAAATGAAATCGAAGCGTGCGGGCGGGAATTCTCCCGGCGGGACATTACATCATACACGGGAGACTCTCCCCAACGCCTGAGAGCAGAAATATTCACACCCATAGTGAAATGCAAGCCCTCTCACCTCTTCAAGGCTACACAGATAACGCTGTCTGGCTGAGCCAGTTCGCACGGCCCAAATAGCGCCTCCCTTAAGTTACCCACAGCAGCTAAGCAAAGCAAGCGAGCAAGTATGCACGCAGGCATGCGCTAAGGTCAGGAATGGAAGAAAGCAAAGAAAACATGGCAGCTAGCTGACAGGGCGGCACCCTCATCGAAAGCCTGGTGGAAGAGCTCCGTCTTGCAGGACCTGCGGAACTGCAAAAAGGCCCCGCAGGGCCCCGATGTCATCCAGGAGCTCATTCCACCAGTGTGGAGCCGCCACTGAGAAGGCCCTGGCTCTGGTGATAGCCAGCCTGGCTTCTTTAGGGCCCGGGAGGACCAGGCGATTTTGGGACCCCGATCTTTGTGCTCTCTGGGGGACATGTGAGGAAAGGCGGCCCCTTAGGTAAGTAGGTCCCCGACCATATAGAGTTTTAAAGGTAAGAACCAGCACCTTGAACCGGATCCGGTATGCTATAGGCAGCCAGTGCAGCGCTTTTAGGGTGGGCTGTATGTGTTCCCGCACAGGAAGACACAACAGCCTCGCCGCTGCGTTCTGCACCGGCTGCAGCTTCCGGATTTGAGACAAGGGCAGCCCCATGCAGAGAGCATGACAGTAATCCAGTCTGGAGGTGACCATTGCGTGGATCACTGTTGCCAGGTCATTGCGTTCAAGCCCTGCTCAGCTTCCGAGGTCTGACAAGAGGGGGGCTAGCCTGGCCCATCAGGACTGCAAACTGCAGTGTTCCCTCTAAGCTGATTGAGTGTGAGCTAGTTCACAGCTTTTTAGCTTCTGGCTCACCCATTTTTGTCTTCGCTCAGGAAGGAGGGCTCCAGAGCAAACTAATGCATGCTGTCGCCAAATCACTCGCTCACAACTTTTACACCAGTAGCTCACAAAGTAGAATTTCTGCTCACAAGACTCCACAGCTTAGAGGGAACATAAGAAGAGAGAAGAGATTGGATTTATACCCCGGCCTTCACTCGGAGTCTCAGAGCGTCTTAGAAAATCCTCTCCCTTCCCCTCCCCACAACAGACACCCTGTGAGATAGGTGGGGCTGAGAGAGCTCTTTCCAGAACTGTCCTTGAGAGAACAGCTCTGGGAGAACTTGTGACTGACCCAAGGTCACCCCAGCAGCTGCAGGTGGAGGAGTGGGGAATCAAACCCGGTTCTCCCAGATTAGAGTCCGCGCACTTAAGCACTACACCAAACTGGTGTACAAATCACTACACCGTTGCCTCTCTTAACCCGCATGCTGTTCTAACACGCCTGTTGTGTTACTCGCGCCTTGGTTCTTGCTTGTCATGGTTTATCCCCGTGCACCTTTTCCCCCCCACATACCTCCTTTATTGTCTTTCCCAGCTGATGGAGGTGACTGGGAAGAACCAGGATGACTGCATAGTGGCTCTCCATGACTGCAACGGGGATGTGAACAGAGCCATCAACATCTTGCTGGAAGGAAGTTCCGACACAGTAAGGATCTCCTTTGGGTCCCAGCGCTGCTCCTCTGCGGCTCCGTTTTCTAAGGCTGCGATCTCAACACGCACGGAACAATCCGCTTTCCAGGCACTTCCCAATTGGATCTTACTGTGTGAACTGGCAGAATCCAGGTGGAAAGTGCATTGAAAGTGGGTCATTTAGTATGCGTGATCGCAGCCTAAATCTTTGTGTGTGTTGCTTTGTATGAGGGCTCAGCCTCTGGAGATTCCTGGGGGCGGGGAAGGAGGGAAGATGGCATCTGTTGCCAAGACTGGGGGAACGTGTATGAAGTTCTTACTTTTCAGCACCCCGACCAGCCCTGTGCATACATAGGGCTCGGAAATATTTAATACGTTAGGTGCAAGTCCCCCTAGCAGACTTACCTTCCCTAAACTGCAAGTTCCTTGGTTGAGCCTTGCTAGTTTTAGTCCCGCCCATTGAGCTGAAGGGACATCTCTTTGGCAAGTTGTGATTGCATCTTAGACATAACAGCCGTTCCTTTTTGCGCAAGCGTATTCCCGGTGTATCGTTATTCTAGAGTCTTGGGTACCGAAAGTCGTCTAGAGGGAATTCTGAACAGAGGCCACTCCAGATATTGGTGTCACGGGCTGGAGTGCCGGTCAAAAAGAGCTCAGAACAGGCCAAGGTCAGGAGCCAAGAAGACAGTGCAAAGTCCAAAGCCAAGCTGGGGTCAGGAGCCAGAAACACAGAGCCAAGTCCAAAATCACTAACCAGAAGCGTAGTCCAAAGCCAAGCCGGGATCAGGAGCCAGAAACACAGAGCCAAGTCCAAAGCCAGGGGGTCCAAAGGTCTAGGTGCAAGAGCTGAGCTGGAGTGGATGCTAGTAGCACGAAGTTGACTCGTTGCTTCCACGAAGAGTACTGCCCAGAGTGTGGAGTTAAATGCTGCTGCCAATTAGCCAGCTGCATGATCTGCCAGGCTCCTGTTAGAACTCTGGGCTGGCTCAGCGTCTCCCCATGTAGCCTGGCCTCTTGTGGCTCAGCGTCTCCCCTGTAGCCTGGCTTCTTGTCGCATGGTTTCTAGGTTTTGCAGCAGTCACTCTTGTAAACGAGTCACACGTGTGGGTAAGTCAGGAGGACTTTCAGCTTGCAGTCCTTTCTTATCTGGGCCAGGTGTGAAGACTGCTGTTGCAGGCACTTGCCAGCTATCCTCCTCTGCTGCTTCAGAGGGGCCAGCCGTGGTTTCTGCAGGCTCTGTCAGCTCATCCTCATTCCACGCCCATGGCAATTGGGCTGGAGTGAACATCTGTGTCCTACAAAGTGAGGAACCTTGTTCTGGCAGGGAGAGTGTCTTCCCCCTTAGCAGAAACGGGTTGCAGGGTTGAAGCTGTTGATTCTTGATGCAGCTTCCTTGTTTGTCCACATGCAAAGCAGAAAGTAATGCTGGCAAACTCCCATGAGCTGGGTTTGACTGAACTGTGACCTTGCTTTGGTGAAACAGCGAGGCTCACGCCGGTTCTTGGGTGCTGGGGTGCCCTTTGTCTAAGATCTGCTCAGTAAAGCAAGCATATTTGCACACTCCCGTTTGTTAAGCTCAAGATTGGTAGCCATGTGAAGCTCAAAACAGATAGCCATGTTAGTCTGTTTGTAGCAGCAGAAAAGAGCAAGAGTCCAGGAGCACTTTAAAGTCTTAACACCATTTGTGGCAGGCCCAGGAGCTTTTGTGGTTCACTGCTCACTTCTGAAGAAGTGAGCATTGAGTCATACCCTGCCAGAAATTTTGTTAGTCTTTTAAGGTGCTACTGGAAACTTGCTCTTTTCCACATTTGTAGTGTTGTCCAGTTTAACTGGATTGTTTGTGGCCAGAACTCAGCCTGGAGCTGAGAAAAAAATAATTAAATTCTGTAATACAGACTCTATATGAGGCCGGCTGGATTCTGCATCAAGAAAAAGCTAAATTATGACCTGTATGAATTGTACAGGTTGAAAATTTTGCACAAGTTCTGTGCTCAATTCTTTCTTTACTTTTTGTTGCCTAACTTCCTCTGGCCTTTGTAGGGAGGGACAAAGAGGTGGGGGGGGGAGCGACAGGACAAGAAATAAAAGCTCCTCTGGCTCTTGGTTTGGTGCAGTGGCTAAGTGCGTCACCACACCTTAAAAAGGATATTATAACTTTGGAAAAAGTGCAGAAAAGGGCAATTCGAATGATAAAAGGGTTGGAACACTTTCCCTATGAGGAAAGGTTAAAGCGCTTAGGGCTCTTTAGCTTGGAGAAAAGACGACTGAGGGGTGACATGATCGAGGTTTATAAGATTATGCATGGGAAAGAGCAGGTAGAGAAAGAGGTACTTTTCTCCCTTTCTCACCATGCAAGAACTCGTGGGCACTCCATGAAATTGCTGAGCGGTCGGGTTAGAATGGATAAAAGGAAGTACTTCTTCACCCAAAGAGTGATTAACACATGGAATTCACTGCCACAGGAAGTGGTGGCGGCTACAAGCATGGATGGCTTCAAGAGGAAATTAGATAAGCATATGGAGCAGAGGTCCATCAGTGGCTATTAGCCACAAGGTATAGATAGGGACTCTCGGTCTGGGGCAAGGGATGCTCTGTCTTCTTGGTGCTTGGGGGGAGGGGGCAACAGTGGGAGGGCTTCTCGTGTCCTGGCCCCACTGCTGGACCTCCTGGTGGCACCTGGCATTTTTGGCCACTGTGTGACACAGAGAGTTGGACGGGATGGGTCATTGGCCTGATCCAACAGTGGCTTCTCTTATGTTCGTATGCTGTTATTTAGTGTGGTGTAGCAGCCTTGATCTGATATCCTCCCAGCCACAAGCGTGCTGGAGATCTTGGACTAATTGATGTCTGTCTGTAAACTAGGCATAGCAGTGACCTGCTCAGTAATTCGTAGGCATGTGTAAACTTTGCAGTTAATGGCGTATATGTCACGGTAGGGTTCGTGCCTCTTGTCCGAAAGGCCGGGCAAAACCAAATTCCGTTAGGTTGGGGGCGTGTCGGGCTGGAAAGGCAACTCTGCAAGGCCGCCTTCGATTCCCAAGTTATGAACTGTTTTGTTTTCCTTCTCCTCCCCAATAGACTTCGTGGGAGACAGTGGGAGGAAAGAAGAAAACTCTCGGAAAAGAGAGTTCAGAGAACAAAGAGAACAGAGAAAAGCGAGGGGACAGAGAAGTGAGCCGTGGACGGGGAAGTTCCAGCAGACGAGGAAGAGGGGGCAGCCGTGGCCGAGAGTGTAAGCGCAGGCGTCTTGCTTCTAGGAACACAGCTTGCCTTAGTTCGTGTAGGAGCATTGTGTATCTGAATCGCTTTGTCGTGTGTGTGCTGCCCGGCACGTGGGAACGAGCTTAACCACGAATACAGAACAGGGGTTCCCAACGTGGTGCCCGTGGGCACCGTGCCAGCCTCTGACATCTTCTCTGCCACCAGTGTTCCCTCTAAGCTGGATTAGTGTGAGTCAGCTCACCGTTTTTTTTTAGCCTCCGGCTCACGCATTTCTGTCTCCGCTCAGGAAGGAGGGCTCTGGAGCCAACTGATTGACGCAGCAGCCAAATCGCTCGCTCACCGCTTTAACGCTGGTCGCTCACAGGGTAGAATTTTTGCTCCCAAGACGCCACCGCTCAGAGGGAGCATTGTCTGGCACCCACCGTGTTTTTTTAAGAAGTGGGTGGGGCCAGGTCGGGTTTTGGCCTTGCAAGGCTTCTGATTGGCTATTGGAGATTTGATTGGCTGTGGAGATCTTTCTAAAACATTGCTTTGGCAGCAGCTGCCTGCCACCACACAGCGCAAGGATTTATTTATTTATGCACTGTGTTACTGAAGTCAAGCTACGGCAATCAGTTTGTGGCTGACTTCGCTCCCTGTGGCAGTCCTTTTGCTGCTACGCCCGTTGTGCGGGTGTCAGAATTCCAGATGTGTCCACAGGCTCAAAAAGGCTGGAGCAGTGTTCCCTCTAAGCTGAGTTACTGCGAGCCAGCTCACAGTTTTTCAGCCTCCAGCTCACAGATTTTTGTCTCCACTCAGGAAGGAGGGCTCCGGAGCAAATTAATTTATCGCTCGCTCACAACTTTTAATGCCAGTCGCTCACAAAGTAGAATTTTTGCTCACAAGACTCCACAGCTTAGTGGGTGCATTGGGCTGGAGACCCCTGATATAGAGCATAAGGGTGATTGTTCCTTGAGCCAAGGATTTTGCCCAGTTCCAACACCATTTGTGTAGTTGGGAGAATGATGGCCTTGGTTTCGTGACTGTTAAGCCAAAATGATGATATCAGGGTACATTCTGGATGCTTGGTGTGGACGTGCAGAATTTTAAAATGCCTAAACGTTTATCAAATACAAAGAGAGAATCTACAGCAACTAACAAAGAAAGAAATTTCCCACTTGAGGCGGGAACTTCTGTAAGGCCTTAGGCATGATTCCATAAAACCACTGAGTTCTGTAGGGTTTTTTAATGGTACAATAGTGACTGCAGATCTTTGTTTGTACCTCCTTAAGGGTACTCACCTTTTCCATGAGTTGAGCAGATGCATCGCTGAAAAATGTCTGATTTCAGTAAATTCCTCCTTGAAGTGTCTACGGGGGCAGTAGTTAAGCAACGGTGTTTTTTCAGCGTTCAATACTAAATTACCCTTTGTATCTCTTTCTGGCTAGTTAGAGCAGAGGAGAATGGTGTGGACAACAGCCAAGCGGATAGGCCTTCCGATCGTGGGAAACGTGGTCGAGGGAGAGGTAAGGCAAACCTGTTTATGTACGTATTTGTATCCCTATTGCCCAAGACTGCTCACAGTTATACCCTGCAAGTAGTATTTTAGAAAGACCTTCTCCTCCTCCCATACTCTTTGAACTTTTCCTAATATTTCAATTGTTGTTCAGTCGCACACTCGAGTCCGACTCTTCACGACCCCATGGACCACATCACGTCAGGCCCTCCTGTCTTCTGCCGTCCTCCGGAGGTTGCTTAATTTCATGTCCGTTGCATCTGTGACACTGCCTAACCATCTCATCCTTTGCCGTCCCCGTCTTCTTTGGCCTTCAGTCTTTCACAGCATCAGGGTCTTCTCCAGTGAGTGCTCCCTTCTCATTTGGTGGCCAAAGTATTTGAGCTTCAGCTTCAGCTTCAGTCTCTGGCCTTCCAGGGAACAGATAGGGTTGATTTCTTTTAGGATTGACTGATTTGATCTCCTTGCAGTCCAAGGGACTCTCCAGATTCTTCTCCAGCACCGTAATTCGAAAGCATCTATTCTTCGGCGCTCGGCCTTCCTTATGGTCCAACTCTCACAGCGATACATTACTACTGGGAATACTATTGCTTTGACCGCGCGGACTTTCGTTGGTGGGTTATGTCTCTACTTTTTATTATGCTGTCTAGGTTTGCCATCGCTTTCCTCCCAAGGAACAGGCGTCTTTTAATTTCATGGCTGCGGCCACCGGCTTTCTTGCATTTCTTTTTCTTTGGCATGGTGGTGATTGCTGCCTCCTGTACAATGTCACGAACCTCCGTCCATAGTTCTTCAGGCACTCTATCAAATCTAGACCCTTGAATCTATTCTTCACCTCTACTGTATATTCATCAGGGATGTAATCTAGGTCAAACCTGAATGGCCTAGTGGTTTTCCCAACTTTCTCCAGTTTAAGTCTGAATTTTGCAATGAGTAGCTCATGATCTGAGCCACAGTCAGCTCCAGGTCTTGTTTTTATTGACTGTGTAGAGCTTCTCCATCTTTGACTGCAAATGATATAATCAATCTGATTTCAGTGTTCCCATCTCCAAAAAAGCAGCTAAAACCAGCTGGGGTGCCTGCTCCCAACACCTTTGATTGCTCGGGGGGCGGGGGGGTCAGGCTTCCAAAGTGGGTTGTGACCAATGTTCCCGCTAAGCTGTGGAGCCCTCTGAGCAACAATTCTACTTTGTGAGCTACTGACATTGAAGTTGTGAGCAGGTGATTTGGCTACGGCATGATTTAGTTTGCTCTGGAGCCATCTTTCCTGAGCTAAGACAGAAATGTGTGAGCTGGAGACTAAAATACTGTGAGCTAACTCACACTAACTCAGCTTAGAGGGAACACTGGTTATGACTCTTGTGGGCAGGTCCGGATGCCAAGAAGGAGCAGGAGCAATAGGCTGAGATAGGAGAGGAGGCTCGAGTGCCAGTTGGGGTTTGCCTCCTCTTCATTTGAGAAATGTCTGTGTAATGTAGCCGGTTGCTCCATGACCCCATTTCCTTTTCAGAGCCAGTTTGGTGTAGTAGTTAAGTGCGCGGACTCTAATCTGGGAGAACCGGGTTTGATTCCCCACTCCTCCACTTGCAGCTGCTGGATGACCTTGGGCAAGCCACAGTTCTGTCAGAGCTGTTCTTGAAAAGAGCAGTTCCTGTCAGAGTTCTCTCAGCCCCACCGACCTCACAGGGAGTCTGTTGTGGGGAGGGGAAAGGAGTTTGTAAGCCACTCTGAGACTCTTGAGTGAAGGGTGTGGTATAAATCCAATCTCCTCCTCCTCCTCCCCCTCCTCCTCCTCCTCCTCCTTCTCTTATACAAACTTGTTCATAGTTAACTGATGTGAGGTTCTTGCTTTTTATGTAGGAGGGGAGGAGGGAGATAGCATGGAATTACCTTACATGTGCATCCTGACAGGTGGGTAGCCATGTTGATCTGAAGCAGCAGAACGAAGTTTGAGTCCAGTGGCACCTTTAAGACCAACAAAGTTTTATTCTGGGTATAAGTGTCCATGTACACGAGAGCTTTTACGCAGAATAAAACTTTGTCGGTCTTAAAAGTGCCACTGGACTCAAAACCTTCTCCTGATGCATAGTTACTCGTATAGCCCTGTGGCTGTTTACTCTGTTTTATGAACCACGCAAAGAATTCTGGTAAAAATGTAAAGCAAGAACCCCACATGCTTGCTGTATCTGAAGAAGTGAGCAGTGACTCACGAAAGCTTCTACCCTGCCACATATTTGGTTAGTCTTTAAGGTGCTGCTGGACTCTTGCTCTTTTCCACTGGTACAGGCAGACTAACACGGCTAGCCGTCTTGACCTAAGAACCCCAAAGTGCTGCCACTGGCACCTTGTCTAGGTTACTTTTAAGCAGCTGGAATTAGTAGACTCTCTCCTGTGCACAAGACCCATCGAAATGAATGGAAGCCGAAGAAGAGGAGATTGGATTTATACCCCGCCCTTCACTACCCAAAGGAGTCTCAGAGCGGCTTACAAACTCCTTTCCCTTCCCCTCCCCACAACAGACACCTTGTGAGGTGGGTGGGGCTGAGAGAGCCTTGACCAAAACGGCTCTTTTTCAAGAACAGCACTGACAGAGCTATGGCTTGCCCAGGGTCATCCACTGACCCTACCACAGGAAGTGGTGGCGGCTACAAGCATGGACGGCTTCAAAAGGGAATTAGATAAGCATATGGAGCAGAGGTCCATCAGTGGCTATTAGCCACAAGGTATAGATAGGGACTCTGGGGCAAGTGATGCTCTGTCATCTTGGTGCTTGGGGGGGTCAACAGTGGGAGGGCTTCTGGTGTCCTGGCCCCACTGGTGGACCTCCTGAGGGCACTGGTATTTCTGGCCACTGTGTGATACAGAGTGCTGGACTGGATGGGCCACTGGCCTGATCCAACATTGGCATCTCTTATGTTCTTATGTTCTTATCCAGTGGAGGAGTGGGGAATCAAACCCGGTCCTCCCAGATTAGAGTCCACGCACTTAACCACTACACCAAACCGGCTCTAAGGGCCCAGACACAATTTCCCATTCTGTCAGTAGGGCTTGGTGATAGGGGAGTCCTTAGGTGGATTGTGCCCAAAATGTGTGTAAAGATTTGTAGGAGCTTGTTCTGCTCCGAACTTCTTGTAATTCATAAGAAGCGGAGACCTTGGCTTAGGAAATAGCCCAAGTGTTGAAACAGTTTCTGCTGCTAGGATTTTATATCTAGGTCTCGATCTCTCTCTTTCTCAAGGAAGAAAGAAACCCTAAGCCCTCTTTCAGCTCAAGTTATCTCCCCAGAGAGCACAGTGGTACAAGCTGGATTGAGTTTTTCTTTTCTTTTTAATTCTGTGTTGCATTTGCGGCCTTTGCCATATCAGACGCAGCCGATTGCTCCAGGGGAAGCGCTGTTCACTGAGTCAGTGTGATGAAGCCCTTAATGCCCTTTAACCCCTCTTTTGTTCTCTCTGTGGAAGGCTTAAGCGGGCGGGTGCGGGACAATGGATGGCTGTTTAAAAGAGCAACCTGGGGCTGACACGGTGTTTGTGGGCAGCGCCTGAGTTAAATCTCGCCAACGCCTCCGTCCATCACAAGGAGAGAGATTCCTTCCTCTCTGCAAGGCTTGGGGTGGAGGCCAGTTTCCGAAAAAGATTGTGATCTGCTTTGTGAGTTGGAAGTGGCGCATACGTCTAGTCTTGAACTGGTTGGGAATTCTCTAGTCTCTAACGCAGTGCTGTTCAAGTGTTTTTGGAAAGCAGATGCGGCCAGGTCAGGCACTTCCCAGCAAGGTTTCTGAGCTAGCCATCGAAGATCCGATTGGCTGGGCAGATTAAAATAATGTTGTTTCAGTGGCAGATGCCACCAAAATTTTTATTTCATTGCTCCCTCACTCCTGTTGATGTATATCATTATATCTACCTATGACCCCGGTCACACGGGCCAGATAACGTTGGCAGGGGGGAGGCGTGGCCCCAGAGCAAAATAAAGCATGGTAGCCTGATCACACGGTTCCCTGAGTCTCCGTGCTTAGGCTGTTAACTGGCAATCACATGGTGATGCTGCAGTGTGGCAAAGAAGTGGCGCGGCACGATCACACCAGCATTTCACGTTTGTGCACATGTACAGTTCCGCGGAGCAGCACCACTTTCAGTTTTGTGTTTGTGCGCATGCGCTTACGAAAAACATCCGGTTCGCGACGGGATGTGGATGGGCGCCGGATGCCACGGGATACTAGCGCTCCAGCGATCAGACGCCCGCTTTTGCTGCGCATTTTCCGGATACTCGTGCACCCTCCTTGGTACTTTTTAACTCTGCATCTTTGTCGGGACACCACGGGATGGCCACGGGTGCGCTACACTTCCCAGATGTTGCGGTGTGATCGCGCCCCGAAAATCCGCCCGACATTCGTGCCTTCGGGCAGCAAATTCTCCATGTGACCGGGGCCTATGTTCCTTTCTATATTGGTGAAAAACAATAAAAAATAATTTTGGGGGGGGGGAACGGGGAAAACCTCCTGTTTCCCAGTGTATTTTTTAAACGCCCCCCCCCCTGCACTTGGGCTTTTACTGTGTGGCTGGCTCCGCCTCCCGTGGCAGCCATTTTGTGGTTGGCTCTGCCTCCCATGGGAGCCATTTTTTTGTGGCTGTGCCTACCAGGGGTATTGGGATTCTGAAGGTATCCATGTGCTCAGAAAGGCTGGGGGACCTTTCTCTAGGCAGTGGTGAGCTCTGTGTCCCGTCCCACCCAAGCTTCTCTTCCCCTCTCCTTGCCTTCAGAGGGAGGCAAAAGTCGGTGGGGAAAAAGGGGGGGGGGGGGGGGAGAGCTTGGCTTGAATCGTCCGGCTGCTTGTCAACTGGTCTTTGAAACTCAGCAAGCCAGTGATGCAAGGACTGTGGCGTGGCGTGGTTGAGCATCACTGGGCTGAACGCAAAGGTCGTTTTCCGGCGGTGGAACAGGGAAGGGGTTTTCACAGTCCCCTAGTGGTAAAAAGCGCTGTCACGTTGTGGCTGACCTATGGCGACCCTGTAGGGTTTTCAAGGCAAGAGCTATTCAGAAGTGGTTCGCCATTTCCTTGCCTCTACATAGTAACTCTGGACTTCCTTGTTGGTTTCCCATCTAAGCACTACTCCAGGACGACCCCGCGTAGCTTCTGAAAGCAAACGATCTGGCTAGCCTGGGCCATCCAGGTTCGAGCCCCCTGACCCGATGCAGTGGTAATTTGCGGAGCTTGCTGGGCTGCATTTGCATGGAGGAGGCAGAAGTGCCTTTTGATTCAGCCTCCCGTGTCTCGTTACATGATTTGATCAAGACGGGTAGCCGTGTTAGTCTGTCTGTCTAGCAGTAGAAAATGTCCAGAAGGGGGCCACCAGGATGGTTTGAATCCAAGTCTTATGAGGAAAGGCTGAAAGAGTTGGATACGTTTAGCCTGGGAGAGAGAAGGCTTCGAGGGGACAGGATTGAAGTCTTCAAATATATGAAGGGCTGTCATGTAGAAGATGGAGCGGATCTGTCCTCTCTTGCTCCGGATGGCAAGACTAGATCTGATGGGTGGAAATGACAAGGGAGTCGATACCGGCTAAATATCAGGAGAAACATCCTAACTGTAAGAGTGGTTGAGCAGTGGAACAGTCTGCCTCGGGAGGTGGTGGGTGCTCCTTCGCTGGACGTTTTCAAGCGGAGGCTGGACGTCCATCTTCCGGGTATGTTGTAGGGCTGTCTTTCGGCTGTGCTCCTGCAGAGTGCAGGAGGTTGGACTAGATATTTATTTATTTATTTATTTATATTTGGATTTATATCCCACCCTACCCCGAAGGCTCAGGGCGGCTGACACGGGCACCATGTGCCAAGGTTACAACAATAAACACATAATTGAAAAACAATAAATTACAATAAAATACAGTAACAAATTTGCAATACAGATTTAACCAAGATGGGTGGATCTTAACCTCCATAGCAGCTCCCTGAGATCTTATCATCCAATCCGTGCCCAGGCACCTCGCTCCCCCCATAGGGACCAAACAATCATGATGGTAATACGACAGTGCACAGGAGGCAGAGGTGGAATAGTGGTGGCGGCGGCTCCTACTTAAAGGCCTGGCGGGAGAGCTCCGTCTTGCAGGCCCTGCGGAACTGAGAAAGGTCCCGCAGGGCCCGGATCTCTTCCGGGAGCTCCTTCCACCAGGTAGGAGCCGCCACCGAAAATGCCCTGGTCCTGGTCATGACCTGCAAGGTCCCTTCCAGCTCTAACATTCTATGATTCTATAAATAACAAGAGTCCAGTAGCACCTTATCTGAAGAAGTGAGCCGTGACTCACGAAAGCTCCTCCCCTGCCGCATATTTTGTTAGTCTTTAAGGTGCTGCTGGACTCTTGCTCTTTTCTACTGTGTGATTAAACAGAATGTGTTTCATTACGTGTTTGAACAAAGTGCCTCGAAGAACTGGATCCAGGGCCCATTCAAGCCCTTTGCTCTTCATCTCACTTGTCTGTTCCCGATGGCTGAAGAGCACGTAGAATACAGAAATCTGCAGCGTGTAGAAATTAATGGCATGAAGAACTGACACTGCTCAAAGGAGATACACGGTGATTGGCTGTCTTTCCAGATTCTCTCCCCCCAGACATCTTCTATGCTTGTTTTAACAAGCCGGTTTCTAATAACTGTGAAGTAATGTTTGGAAATGCATATGCGTGTGCAATGTCAAGCTTGAGTGTGATTTTTGCAAAGCCTCGGGGAACCTCTCAACCTGACCATGCTATGTTGTACGCCTTGTGCCAGTTAAAGAAATGCATGGGGCCTCGTTTGTTTTAGCGTGTACATTTCTCACTGAGACTCCAGGTGGATTCCAGAATATGAAACGATGGCAGTCAGGCATGATATGGCAAACCATAAACCGTGCAACCGGTCTCCGATTACAGAGATAGAAAACAGTGCAAACAACAAATTGTATATTTTGTGCTGCCTGGTGGAGAATTCTAGAATAGAGGCATGGTGTTTGTAGAGAAAGGGCCGCCGTGGCTCAAGTGGTTAAGACGCCAAACTGCAGACCAGAAGGTCTGTACCTCGCCAGTTCGAGACCCGAGTGCCGCATGACGGAGTGAGCTCCCGTCTCTGGCCCCAGCTCCTGCCAACTGAGCAGTTTGAAAGCAAGAAATTGCAAGTAGATAAATAGGTACCGCTTTGGTGGGAAGGTAACGGCGTTCCGTGCTTCTCGGCGTCTAGTCATGCTGGCCACATGGCCATGGGAAACGTCTTCGGACAGTGCTGGCTCTTTGGCTTGGAAACGGAGATGAGCACCGCATCCCTAGAGTCGGATTCGACTGGCTTTCGAGGAAGGGAAACCTTTACCTTAGAGAAACGGCAGTAAATGTAGTAAAAGCTGGGAATAATCTGGAGTTCGCTGGGAAAAGAAAGGGTTTCTTCTGAATTCTGTTCCTGTGTGAGAGAATTCTTGTTACCATACTGTCCAGCCCACCGCAAGATCTTCCTCCCAAACCCTGCCAGAGGTGTAGTAGGTGGTATCTGCAGGCAGAACTTCCTTCTGACTTGCACCCCGCCTTCTGTCTGCCCTGGGCACCAAACCTGTACTTTTGTCCTTTTGTTGTTGTTGTTGTCAAGTCACAACCAGCTTATGGAGTCCCCATGAGGTTCATTTATTTATTTTTTTATTAGATTTTTACCCCGCCCTCCCAGCAAGGCCGGCTCAGGGCGGCTTACACACGCGATATAAAACAATGCAATATAATAATACAATATACAATATAAAATCCACTAATACGCAAATTTAAAACCATAAATACAAGAACATATTAAAGTGCTAGTATTTGATTCCTCGGCGTACAGTCGGCTTCTTAATCTTCTTCAGATGTCCAAGGCGATCGGGTCGGGCTGTGATTGGGGGACCCAGGGGGTCGGGTTCGCTCTGTCAGATATTCGTGGCGGCGGCGGCTCCAAAGTCCCGGTGGAAGAGCTCCGTTTTACAGCCCCCCCGGAACTGTAACAGGTCCCACAGGGCCGTGATCTCCTCCGGGAGCTCATTCCACCAGAGTGGAGCCGCCACCGAGAAAGCCCTGGCCCTGGTTGTCACTAGCCTGGCCTCCTTGATATTCGGGAGGTCCAGCCGATTCTCCGATCGCAGCACTCTCTGGGGGACATATGGGGAAAGGCGGTCCCTCAGGTATACAGGCAAGAGACATTCAGAGGTGGTTGCCTGCCTTGGCATAGCAACCCTGGACTTCCTTGGTGGCCTCCCATCCAAGTACTAGCTAGGGCCAGCCCTGCTTAGCAGCCAAGAGAGTTGCTGTATTTATGGCCTGTGTCTTAGCCGACTGTCATTTTATTTTTTGTGTGGTTTTTTTTTTATTTTATTTTTCATATGTGCATCTGCATGTGTGTGTGTTTGAGTGTGCGTGCACCTGGAAGTCATAGCAACCTCTGGTGACTGACCCCTACTGGGGGGCCCTGGAGGATATTCAGAGAGGCGGTTGAATAAAGCCTGCCCCCCACCTCCCACCTCTGGTATTCCAAGGAGGTCTCCCATCCAAGTACTTGTCGCAGTTGACCCTGCTTCGCTTCCGGGATCTGACGAGATCGGGCTTGCCCGGGCTATCCGCTTCGGGGCAGCTGACTGCCGTTTTAGACTTACGACTGAGATGGTTTAGCTGATGTTTTATGCTGCGGAAGACTTTCTGTGTTGCTTTACGATGATGTCTTGCCTCTAATGGGTATGTTAATAATTTTAACACTGGTTGTTGTTTTTTTCATATTGATTTAAAACATTTAAATTTTTTGAATTGTTTTACCCTCTGAGTTATGTCGAGCAGGTCTCTGGAGAGTTGGCCTGTGTGTTTTCTTTTTTTTGCTCCTCAATGGGGAATTTTTATTGCATTTTTTATTAAAACTACAAACCATAACAGAAATAAGGGAGGGGACTACATTTAGGGGGATAAAGAAAAGATACCCACTACTGACTAAAAACCCAAGAGAGGAGATCTTCTAATCAGCTTGAATAAACATCTAGTCTTAATCATAATAATCTCATTACAAACTGAGTCACATATTCTCTTAACTTTTCCCACATCTTAAATTTAACTGATATAAGGAAATACCCCAAAGCATCTCAATTCAAAATTTTTCAAAGGCACAATTCAGAGTCCTTCAGCCTTCACTTCTTCTTGTCCAGTCTCTTCCGCAACTTATAAGGACTTTTAGGAGCTGCTACCCCTTTCTCTGACAGAGAGTCCTCTCTGGAAGAACCCGAGTCCAGCTCGCCACTGGACTTGCTGTCCCCTTCTTTTTCTTCCTCCTCTGGCCCTCCCAGCTGGACTCTTAAAAATTATCTCGCTTTCAGAAGAGTCAATCTTTTATTTTTTGTCCTTAATTTTGAAGGTGACGCCTTCTGGAATTAGCCATCTATATCCAATTGAATTTGTTTGAAGAAAAAGAACAAGGTCTTTATATTTCTTTCACCGTTGTCTTATTTCAAATGGAATATCCTTCAGTACTCTGATACTCTCCCCAGCTCTCAGGGGTGTTCCAGATACTGCTTTCAGGATTGCATCCCTTACATGCCTCTTTGAGAATCTTAGGACAATTCTAAATGAATGACAGGGAAAGAAGGCTTTGTCAGGAGAGGCAGCTCAAAGCCCAGCTTTAGCCTGTTAAGACTTTCCTGCCATCCTCGTAATCCTGTATCTCACGGATTCCTTGGTCTCTGTTGGCCTCTCTGTCCAAACTATGGCCATTCTTGGTTTCTGCACACGTGATAGGTGGGGAGCTGGCTGACCCTGGAAGCTGCAGGTTCAGGGACTTAGCACCACATCAGCAGATCCGGGATGGGGGTGCTGGTCTGCCAGACGAGTTAACTGGATAATGTGTTTGGTGTCGTGGATAAGTGTGCGGACTCTAATCTAGGAGAACTGGGTTTGATTCCCCATTCCTCCACTCGCACCTGGCTGGATGACCTTGGGCAGGCCGTAGTTCTGATAAGAGCTGTCCTTGAAAAAGAGCAGTTTCTGTCAGAGCTCTCTCCGCCCCGCCTACCTCACAGGGTGTCTGTTGCGGGGAGGGGAAGGGAAAGGAGTTTGTAAGCCGCTCTGAAACTCCTTTGGGTAATGAACGGCGGAGTATAAATCCAATCTCCTCCTCCTCTTCTTCTTCCTCTTCTTCCTCTCCTCCTCCTCCTCTTCTTCCTCCTCCTCCTCCTCTTCTTCCTCTCCTCCTCCTCCTCCTCCTCCTCTTCTTCTTGTCTCTGACTGAGCTTTCTCTCTTGAGGGGAGGAGGACACTCCTTTCCTCCCAAGGTGACCGGCTTACTGAAAGTCCCAGGGATAGATGCTCCTGTGGCTAGCTTAGCATCAGGGGGCGGCTCTTCTGAAAGAGGGGGAGGGCACCCTTAAAGACCCTGACGAACGGAAAAGCGACTGAGCTCTCCACAGAGCCCACGAGGCCATTGCCTTCTCCACTGAAGCGTCTGCTGCCACCTCCCTGGTGGCAAGCGACTCATACACGTGGCTTCCCACGTTGTCCCACGAATACCCAGATTTACATCAGCGCCTGTCAAATCACATGTACGATCTGGAGAAGGCAGCAGCCGTCGTGTCTGAGGCTAGCCTGGACACGGTCAGGTTCTCACCAATGAGAAATTAGAATAGCGGTGCTTATTATTGAACTGATTTCTTTCTTCCCCTTACGTGACAAGACTTTTGCTGCTGCTAAAGAAAATTTTACTTAATTCTGCTCACCGAGGTTGGATTCCCCTGCTGATATCTGGGGTGTCTGCTTGTCCACACTGTACTCTTAAATGGGGCTCTTTCTTCCTATAGGATTCGGACGTGGCAGAGGAAGAGGAATGGGGAGGTTTTCAGCCCAAGCCATGGGGTAGGTCTGTTTTCTTGCCGGGTGAACTCGAGGGGGATCCAATGAAACTGGTGGGCAGTCAGTTCAGGACGGACAAAAGGAAATGCCACTTTACACAGAGAGTGATTACAATGTGGAATTCGCTGCCAGAGGATGTCGTGATGGCCACAGGAAGAAACAGCTTTAAAGGGGGATTAGATAGATTCATGGAGGGATAGGTCAGTGGCTACCAGCCATGATGACTGAGGGGAACCTCCACATTCAGAGGCTCTGAATCTCAGAGCCACGTGTCAACATCAGGGGCCTCCTGCCTCTCTGCCCTGCTGTTGGCCCTCCAGAGGAACTGGTTGGCCGCTGTGTGAGACAGGATGCTGGACTGGATGGACCATTGGTCTGCTCCAGCAGCAGGGCTCTTCTGATGTTCTTATACTGGATGAGATGCACGTTTGATTTAAAAAATGTCTCTCCTTGTTTGGGCATCAACTTCTTCAGATACAGTACTAGGCCTCTGAATCCCAGAACCATCAGGGAAGGCCTCAGCCTCTATGCCCTGTTGTTGGCCGTCCTGAGGAACTGGGGGCGGGGGTTGGGGAGTTGGAAAAACCCATGCTGTGAGCAGTGTTCCCTCTAAGCTGAGTTAGTGTGAGCTAGCTCACAGTTTTTTAGCCTCCGGCTCACACATTTTTGTTCTGGCTCAGGAAGGATGTCTCCAGAGCAAACTAACTTATGCAGTAGCCAAAGTGCTCACTCACAACTTTAATGCCAGTAGCTCACAAAGTAGAATTTTTGCTCACAAGACTCCACAGCTTAGAGGGAACATTGGCTGTGAGCAATGTTCCCTCTAAGCTGTGGAGTCTTGTGAGCAAAAATTCTACTTTGTGAGCTACTGGCATTAAAGTTGTGAGCTGGTGATTTGGCTACTGCATAAATTAGTTTGCTCTGGAGCCATCCTTCCTGAGCTAAGGCAAAAATCTGTGAGCTGGAGGCTAAAAAACTGTGAACTAGCTCACACTAACTCAGCTTAGAGGGAACACTGGCTGTGGGTGCTGCAGAGCAGAGCACGAGTTGATGCCCTGTAATATTTCATAATTAGGGTATTTTCCTGATCCATAAAAGATGCCACTGTGCACGGTCTCTAGAAGGAAGCTTGGGGTCTGTTGGGCATTCATGGGAAGGCAGTTCAGAAGTGTCACAAAACTTTTCATAGCGCCCTGGATCATTGCATCCAGTGGAGAGTAGATCCCATAAGAAATCTGAATGGTTCATAGGCGTGACTGACAGGTTATTGCGTCGTCGTCAGCACCCAAATACGAAATACAGTTTAATGTGGTTTTTGAGAAACGAGGTAATGGTTTTTAAAGTATTTCCTCTGAATGCAAAAACTGTCCTGGTTCTTAACATCCTAGGACCATAATATTCCCACGGGTGACCAACCTAAGAAGTTGGTCGGTCAAATGCAAGAAGCCGATTTACAGTGAGGCCTCCTGATTTGCTATCTGCGGCAGTCATGGCGGTGGGTGGGGACTTCTGGAGCCATTTTTATACGGTGGAAACTGAACTGGCAGTAGTGATGTGGTGTTAACGTTAGCGGTGAATGCCGCCAGCATTAAAATAAACCTAACGTGGGCTCTGGGTGGGATACAGAATTAAAAAGACTGCCTAAGCTCATTCACCACAACTGTACTCCAGTCGAAGCCTTCTGAAATTACATCCCCAGCGGTGCTTGCTCTGTGGTGCCGTCCGGCCATCAAATTAATTGCACGTGTCCTTATTCTCGTGCAAGTTAACATGTGCCCAACTTTGGCTTGATTCGCCTCCCCCCCCAAAGACAGACGCTGCAATATGAGGACTGTCAGGCTAGAAGGCAGGTTTTTATAGGCCATTTTCTTTTTATAGAAGCATAATAACTAGCTGAATTAGGGACTTGTCTCGCTGATATATCCTCCCCTGACTTCTGCATGCAGTGGGATCAGGCGGTGGCATCTGATTCACGTGGTTTGTCACAGTGCGTAGAAGGTGGGAGTCAGTTCCGTGGCTGTTCAGAAGCAGAATTGCCTTTTGCTGAATATCCCATCCCACGCTCCCTGTTGAGCAGCGGAGAGCTCACATTTAAAGAACTCTGAGATCTCCCACTCAGTTTGGTGACCATGAAGAAGGCCGTGGCTCAGTGGCAGAGCATCACTTGGCATGCAGACGGTCCCAGGGTCAATCCCCTGTAGAGATGTGAAGGTCTGGGGAATAAACGTTTTTTCCTCGTTTTTTTTCCTGAAGCCTTTTTTGGGTTTTTTTGTGAAAAATTGGAAAAATTGAAAAAAGAAAAGAAAAAAATTGATTATGGAACATTTTATTTTAACATGACAAATAAAATATCTTAAGACCAGGTGTTCAAATATTTTCCAAATCATTTCTAAAAAAATATGTATGGTAGATTGATCTAATTTCTGTGCACTGAGGACAAGCAAGTCCTAGGTTACAAACTGAACTCTCCAATGCAAGAAGACGATACAGTTCTTCCTTTAGGAGGGGCTATTGTCACAAGAAAAGAAAAAGGTTTCCGTTTTGTTTTTGCATGTGGGTGGGTATTCTGTTTGTAATAATTGTTTAGATACACGATATTTTTAATAGGCTAGTTGTGAAAATTTCATGCCAAGCAAAAATGTCCATAGTCATATTTGATGTTCCTAAAGTAACAGCAGGGCTATTTTTGGGCAGGAACACACAGGAACGGAGTTCCGGCTGGCTCCCAAGTTGACCACGCCCAGCAGGAACTCATTAGCATAATAGGCTACACCCAACAGCAGAAACTCATTAGGATTGGCTACATTAGGGGTGTGTGGCCTAACATGCAAAGGAGTTCCTGCTGCAAAAAAAGGCCCTGGGTTTTGACAACAAACAAGGTAAACAGAATAAGAAGCAAAAGGTGGGTGTGGCTGGATAACCACACTTCTGGTAACATGGGGGTGCGGCCTAAGGTGCTAATGAGCTGTGCTGTCAGGGGTGTGGCCCAATAGACTAATGAGTTCCTGCTGTTGGGTGTGGCCTATTATGCTAATGAGTTCCTGCTGGGCTTTTTCTACAAAAAGAGCCCTGAAGAATGACTGTCAATCTGGGGGGGAAAAGAAGTGCTAATGTAGCATTTTTTTCAATTTTTCCGAAAATTTCCGCCGCCTCCCCCCTTGAAAAAACTGGAAAAAATACGGGGTTTTTTCCTGAGCTTCAAAATGTCCAGAAATTTTACATCTCTAATCCCCGGCTCCTCCAGTTAAAAGGATCAGGCAGGAGATGATGTGAGAGAGCTCTTCCTGAGACCCTGGAGAGCCTCTGCCCACTGTGAAAGAGTCCAAGGGTCTGATTCAGTAGAAGGCCTCTTCATGCCATGCCCCCGATGACCTCATTGTGAGCCGAGGAGAGGGAAGGGAGTGGGCTTCACTCGTTTTACTTCATTTCCACAGTGCAGTCTACAAAGCGTGTAATAATGCCTGTGTAATACGCAGCTCAAAAACACATTCGCATAGCGAGAGCCAAACGAACAGCAGAAAACAGCTAACAGATGTGAACAGTTACAGGGAGAAGCTTCGAGGGTCATGTAAAACGTAATAAAAGTTATTTTAAAAAAATTAAAAAGAGGCCGGTTGTGTCTTAGCTGTTAGATCGTTGGACTAGAAACCTGGGAGGTGCAGGTTCCAGTCCCCGTCCTGCCGTGGAACTCACTGAGTGACCTTGGCCGGTTGTTACCTCTCCGACCGACGTACCAGACAGAGTTGTTATGGGAGGAAGATGCAGTGTGTGTTACCCTGAGGCCTGTAGCCATGGGGGGGCACTTTTGGGGGGCGGTGCCCCCCATGGAAGCCCCCAGCCCCCCCAGGAAGATGCCAGACGCACCCCCCAGTGCACCGTGGCCTCAGTGGCTCTTCTTGGTCCTTCCTGCTCGGCTGCAGCAGGGAGAGCCGACGTGGTGGCTGGGCTGTGAGGTGCAGCGAGGTGCCAGGGTGGGCCCTGCTCCGGGACCTCAGTGCAACTCAGCCAGCCCAGCCACCTCACTACTGCTGGGAGAGCCAGCAGGAGGAAGCATCAGGATGCCTCTTTCTGCTTGCCGTCCGCTGTCCTGCCACCTGCCTCCTCCTCCAGCTCTCCTCCTCCCTGCTGAGGTGTCATGACACCTTGTTCTGCTCACCTCTCACTGCCCACCTGCCTGCCTTCTCCTTGGCTCTCTTTCTCCCTCTCTGGGCAGAGATGGAGAAGGAGAGTCACTGCCGGTTGACATCACTAGTGACATCACCATGTCGAGGGCATGACCCCCCCTGCCCCCCCCCCGGGCAAAAATTTCCTGGCTACGGGGCTGACCATGGAGCTGGAAGGGACCCTAAGGGTTATGTAGTCCAACCCCCTGCACAATGCAGGAGATTCACAGCTACTGCCCCCCCCCTCCCAGCGACCCTTGCTCCGTGCCCAGATTGATCTTCAGTAAAGTGTCCACCTTTGGATGCCACCACCAAACCTGTTTCTGCTAACGTCATTGGGAAAGATTTCTTATGTTGACGGCAGTGCTCCCTCTAAGGTGTGGAGTCTTGTGAGCAAAAATTCTACTTTATGAGCTGCTGGCTTTAAAGTTGTGAGCAAGCCATTTGGCTCCTGCATAAATTAGTTTGCTCTGGAGCCCTCCTTCCTGAGCGGAGACGAAAATGTGCGAGCCAGAGGCTAAAAAACTGTGAGCTAGCTCACACTAACTCAGCTTAGAGGGAACAGTGGTTGTGGGTAAGCAAGAGTGTTCAAAATGGGACTTCCTGGTTATATAGGTTGACATGATTTGGAAGAGTGAGAGTCCTCAGTTCAGTCTCCGGCACCTCCCGGTTCAAAAATTTCAGAGGTAACAAAGCTGGAAAAGATCTCTGGCTGAACAAATAGCACTAGGTGACATGACTGGATATATACGTATTTTTGTTCAGGTTTTTTCCATGTATATTTCTGACTTTCTCAACTCTCTTGACCTGTAGGACATTTAACCCTGCCGATTATACGGAATCTCCTGCCACAGATGGCTTTGGAACAAAACAGGAGTCTTGGGAGGCTGGGCAGAGCGATGCTAATGATTGCACAGGTAATTGGGACCCCACCAAAAAAAGTCTAGATTTAGATGTGTGCCAGAGGTTGTTGCTGGCATAAGTGCTGCTCTGTGTGGTGGTGTAATATTCATGTAATATTTGTTAGCAGATTGCCCGGATTTGTTAGTACACCCTATTGGAGTGGGTTTGGCTGCTGTTGTAAGTAGGTGGACCAACCTAAGAGCATCAAATCATGATGTCCCCAATTGTCGTGTAGCAGACGCAGGCAGGCAAGTCAGACACGTTCAGGTGCTCACACAGCGTCCAGAATTCAGTCCCAGAAGTCCACAAGCCAAAAGCACACAAGCCAGAGGGTCGTTACCAGAAGAGGTGAAGCAGAGAAACGTAGTCAGGAGGTCCAAGGGTCCTCCACAAGCCAGAGAGTCACAAAGTCAAAAGTCTGAAGCCGGTCCAAGGTCGCACGAAGAAAACAGAGTGTGGCGTTGTGGTCACAGAGTCCAGCAGAATGACTTGTTGCTTCCACAATATACACGCTCTCAGCCCAGGGTTTTATAGGCATTTCCTAACAAGCCCTTGTTAGCAGCCAGCTGCTTGAGAGTCCTGCTGCAACTTCTCCAGGTTGTCATCAGCAAGCGGCTGGCGACGGGCCAGGAGGTGAGCACTCTGCCTCCTTGCTTGCAGCTCCCTTCTAAGCTTCTGTCTCCGGTGCTCAAAGGGTGGAGGAGAGTCTGGTGGACTGGTCTGAATCACTTGAGTCTCACTTGCTGTATCCGGACAGTGGCTTTGGATCAGCTGTTGGTGGTGAGTCTTGGTCAGTCTGCAGCTCCTCAGCCACTTTGCTGGCTTCTGCTGACTCGGAGCCAGCCATGCGTGGCTCCCCTTCTCCTGAGGAGTCCTCCTCCCCTGAGGACTTCATGTGGAACTCAGGCTGACCCACGACACCAGTTTAGGGTGTGTGTAGGCAATACAGTGGCTCCTAGGCATAGTTGTGTAGACTTTGCAGAGGTGGAAATTTTGGTTGGATACTTTTTTTACCTTGTTACATCTATAGTTGACCTCCACTCACCACAAAATCTTGCATAAACAGTAAAAGGCTTTAGCTTGTGTGACACTGGTATGTGTACCTCTCTCACCAGCCACCATTTTTGCTTGAAGTTCAGTTTGTATGTAGCTTCTTCCTCTCTGCCCAGGGACTTGGAAACTGCTTGTACAGTGGGAGAGGTAAACCTCCACTAGATGTCCAAATAGACCCTGACTTTTCGGAGGCTGTTGTTTCCATTCATTCATTTATTTTATTCTGATCCAAGATCAGACAACGTAAAGGCCCAAGCTAAACACGAATAAAAGTTGCAGCGGACTTATGCTGACCCAGTATGGCTTTCAAGGCAAGAGCCAGTCACAGGTCATTGCCTGCCTCTGCGTAGCAACCCTGGGCTTCCTTGGTGGTCTCCCATCCAAGTAATAACCAGGGCCAACCCTGCTTAGCTTCCAAAATCTGACGAGATTGGGCTAGCCTGCATCATCCAGGCCAGGACAAAATTCTAGTAATGCAAGGCAGTTAATAAAAGGATTGAAGCATCTGCTTCCTTAGCCAGAGTACAAAATTTTGCCAGCCTAAGAGTGATTTTGTTAAGGCGGGGGTCCCCAGCGTGGTGCTCAGGGCGCTATAGCACCCACCAAGTGTTTTGAGAAAGCGGGTGGTGCCGAGTGGGGTCCTTCCCAGCAGGGCTTTCAGTTGCCCTGTTGAGATCTGACTGGCTGCACAGATTAAACTAACCTTTCAGAGACAGCTGCCACTGCAGTGTTGGTTTTATTCTCTCTGACTCCTCATTCCCGGTGTCTGTGTTTGGCGCCGCCTCCCATGTGGCCATTTTGTGGTTGCACCTGTTGCCCTGTGTCAAGATTCTAAAGGTGCCCACAGAGAAGAGGTTGGGGCCCCCCGTATTACGGCAATCTGCGTGTAGAGTGGATATAGATCAGATCTGCCCGGAAACTTAGATAAAGGTAAAGGTTTCCCTTGCTCAAAAGCTAGTCAAATCCGACTCTAGGGGGCAGTGCTCATCTCCGTTTCTGAGCCGAAGAGCCAACGCTGCCCGAAGACGTTTTCCGTGGTCATGTGGCCAGCATGACTAAATGCCAAGGCACACAGAACGCTGTTACCTTCCCACCGAAGCGGTACCTATTTATCTACTTGCAATTTCTTGCTTTCGAACTGCTAGGTTGGCAGGAGCTGGGGCCAGAGACAGGAGCTCACTCTATCACAGCACTCGGGTTTTGAACTGCCAAGCTACCGACCTTCCGGTCTGCAACTCAGTGTGTTAACCTCTGAGCCACCGCAGCCCCCGGAAGTTTAGATAAAATAGGGTTAACATACAGGGACCGAATATCCTTATAAAATGACCAGCGAAGTAACACTTGTTCAACTTCAGGTTGTTCTGAAGGCCGGAGCAAAATATGGTCCTGACCATAAAAACACCACTGTCCCTTTGGAGTAGATGGCAGTATTAATTAATGTAATTAGAAAATGTATGTGGCACCTCTACAGAGACCTATTTGAGGCAGCTTACAACTGAGATGATAAAACAAAGAGGGCTTTGTTTTCCTCAGTGGATAAATATTTGAGTAACTGGATCCTTTTTTAACTCACTGAAAACATTTCAGTTTGATAGTTCGTGTCTTATGGTTGGCTCTTGATGGCTGAAACTGTGGCCAAGAAGCAGACTGATGTCTTGGAGCTCCATCCTAGCTCTCTCTCCAGTAGAGGTGGCCGGATAATTCTTAATGTGTCAAGGGAGAGGTCCAGCACAGGTTCCTGTGGTCTGATCGCTTGCCTGTGTTCTGTCTGTCATTGCTACAGGAGCATGGAAGAACTCAGTAGAGGAATGGACAGCCGAAGACTGGAATGAAGATGTAAGTTCAGATTTGTTGAGTAGTGTGGCGTCCTTGCTTATAGGGGAAACGGTTTTACCTTTAAACACTCTCTGAATACATACACATGGTAGTTTTGTGCTGCCACCAGGAATTAAAAATTTCAAATCTCTCTTTTGGTAGTATGACCTAGAGTCTGGGCACTTCAGAGGACTATGTGGCCCTGAGGAAGGACTGTACTGATTTCTGGGATAAGTTTAACCAAAAATTGATTTAATTAATAAAAGAACAAAATAGGTTTCTGGTTATTTTGAACAGTTGCTGAAGAAAGGAACTTGTAAATATAACTGGCAAAGCTTAGTGTTACAAACAGTCTCTCAACCTCCAAACTCCACTCTGACTGGCTTATACACTCAGTATACTCTCTCTCTCTCATATAAACAAAGAGACTCTATATATATAGAGTCTCTTTGTTTTATTCACACTAAATAGAATCAACTCTCTTAGACACACAGACTAAACTGTTGGTCTTATTCACACAGAATTGGACTCAAAATTCCATAGTCACACAGATTATGTTCTCTTTTCAAACTTTACACACAGAATCACTTCAAAACTCTTCCATACTTGTCTCTCGTCATAAACACACACACTGAATCCTGTCAAACACCCCTCCTACCACACTCTCAGTCAGCAGCCTATCACAATGCACTTGTCTCCCTCTATCATTCTTCTCATTTTACTGCATTCAAAGTAAACATTCAAAAGAACACACAAACCAAAACATGGTGGTTTTCCCACCACAGAGAACAATGGAGAGGATGGGGGCAACCTGTTTGGGGGCCGGTAGAATTAGACCCCCTGGTCCAATGTTCTTGAAACCTGGTGAGTATCTTGGGGAAAGGCTCCAGCAGCTTCCCTGCGAGTTCGGAGCCTCTCCCTCAAACCCCCTCCCTTCCAGCCCCCGGAATATACCCTATGTTTTCGCCATTGACTTCAATGGTCCATAGGATATAATGGGGGCGAAATTCACATTCGGAGGGCCAAAAGACTCCTGAATCCGCTTCTACTGCCAACATTTACATGCGGGAGTCTTTCTGCTGGCCGAATCCAAATTGGGCCAAATTTGTTTTTTTTGCACACCCCTAGCCACAAAGTTTAGATGGAACTCTCAGGCTGGGGCAAGTGATGCTCTGTCTTCTTGGTGCTTTGGGGGGGGGGGTCAACAGTGGGAGGGCTTCTGGAGTACTGGCCCCACTGGTGGACCCTCTGATGGCTCCTGGTATCTTTGGCCACTGTGTGACACAGAGTGTTGGACTGGATGGGCAATTGGCCTGATCCAACACTGGCTTCTCTTATGTTCTTACTTGCAGGGACGACTTAGGCCCTGGTTTGCTTTTTCATCAGATGTTTTGGCTCCGTGATAGAGCCTCTGCTTGGCATGCAGAAGGCCCCAGGTTCAATCCCAAGTACCTCCAGTTAACTTGACCTGGGTGGCAAGTGATGTGAAAGAAGTCTCTACCTGAGACCCTGGGGAGCCCAACTGCCAGTCGGAGTAGGCAAAACTGACCTTGATATGGATCAGGGCTCTGACTCAGTATCTGCAGCTTTATGTGATTCTTGCTCTGTGGGGGCTGAGCATAGGAACACAACTCTCACAAAACAGCTGGCAAATGCAGTTCGTCTGCAGTTTGTTTCGAGCAGCTCGCTGCATGCCGGTGAAGGGTTTTTTGCGACTGCTCTTGTTGGAAGTGCCGTGGTTGAGCTCTCCCAGGCAGCTACGGAGAAACGGATTAAATTGCTTCCCAGAAGTGGTCTCCATGTAACAAAAAACGTTTCAGCTGCTCAGCCCATCATGTGGCCTGACGAACGCCACAGTCCATAGTGTCAGTTTGAGCAGCAAGGGACAGTTCAGTCTGTGGATTGGCTTGTTAGCCGGTGTCCTTTTGGGTTAAAGCCCATTCCTGCTTTTCCTTATTTTGGGGGGTGGCTTTAATTCTCTCAACAGGGGCATGAAAAGCCCCATGAGTACCACAGAAGTCCAGTGGCACCTTTCAAGCCTAAAAAAAAATAATAATAATCCAAAACGCAAGCTTACGTGAATGAAATTATTTTTTTCAATCTTTCAATTGCCCCTGGACTCCCATTTTTACTTTTGCTGTGACAGATTAGCACAGTTTAACTGGAATCACCACCTCGATATTAAATACTTTAAAAAATCACTTGCCTTTATCTGATTTTCCGTATTCTGATTCATGAGAAACTCATTAAATATTGACAGATACACAGAAATATACATTTATTTATTCATCACAACGTAATTTTTTTAAAAAAAACAAAAAACAACAGATATTGGCCATGGCGATAGCCTCAGTTAAGAAACAATTTGCACAACAGACAACCAACGATGACCGTTATTGACCCTGACCATACCCGTTTCGACCCACTGGCCTTCCTCATTGGCCAAGCAAATGGTATTACAGTATGGATCCTGACATTACAGCGCAACAATCATTTCTTATAAATAGGCCAAGGTGAAATGTCTTATAAATAGACCAAGATTATTGTTTGCTTCTTAAGGCAAAGATATTAGCAAGAGGCCTCGTTCTTGATAGTTTTGCTGCCATTTTCAGGAACACTTCCCTATAGTCATGATTCAGTTGTGTACCTATGGTTTGGTGCAGTGGTTAAGTGCGTGGACTCTAATCTGGGAGAACCGGGTTTGATTCCTCACTCCTCCTCTTGCACCTGGCTGGATGACCTTGGGCGAGCCATAGTTCTGATAAGAGCTGTTCTTGAAAAAGTGCAGTTTCTGTCAAGAGTTCTCTCAGCCCCACCCACCTCACAGGGTGTTCTGTTGTGCGGAGGGGAAGGGAAAGGAGTTTGTAAGCTGCTCTGAGACACCTTTGGGTAGTGGTGGGGTATAAATCCAATCTCTTCTCTCCTCTTCTTCTGCCTTTCTCGCTTGGTCCGAAAAATCCGATGCAGCCAGGAGCCAGTAGTGATGTAACAGTCATTGGGCCGACGGGCTGATTCAATAGAAGGCAGCTTCATCTGTGTTAAGGTGTCTGTCTCGATATAAAGCAACTGCATTCATATGCAACCATCAAGTGTAGGACCGACGTGCCTTTCCCTTTGTCTCTGGCATTCTGCTCTTCCTTCTTTCCTGTTCCTTGCTGTACCTCAGAGCAGCTTGCATGTGGTTACCAGCAATGTTCCCTGTAAGCTGTGGAGACTTGTGAGCAAAAATTCTACTTTGTGAGCTACTGGCATTAAAGTTCTGAGCGAGCAATTTGGCTACTGCATTAAGTCAGTGTGCTCTGGAGCCCTCCTTCCTGAGCTGAGAAAAAAATCTGTGAGCCAGAGGCTAAAAAACTGTGAGCTAGCTCACACTAACTCAGCTTAGAGGAAACACTGGTTACCAGGTATTCGCCCAACCAAGCCATGCCCAGGGGCAGCTCTCTTTCCGAAACGGTAAGTCGATTAACTACCAGGTTTGAGCAGCTGCTTTATATAACTTTCCTGCAAGACAATGAAGAAGAAGATATTCACTACCCAAAGGTGTCTCAGAGCGGCTTACAAACTCCTTTCCCCTCCCCTTCCCACAACAGACACCCTGTGAGGTAGGTGGGGCCGAGAGAACTCTTGACAGAAACGGCTCTTTTTCAAGAACAGCTGTGCCAGAGTTATGGCTTGCCCAAGGTCATCCAGCCAGGTGCAAGTGGAGGAGTGGGGGAATCAAACCCAGTTCTCCCAGATTAGAGTCTGTGCACTTAACCACTACACCAAACGGGCTCTCTTTCATATTGCTTCATTCCTCTGGACAAATATTTGATCTGACTCAGCCTGGGAGCTTTTAGCATCACTCCTGAATAGTCACTTCCCCTGAAAAGTTTCCGTAGTGAGGCATACGCACGAAGCTGCCTTCTACTGAGCCAAACTATCGGCCCATCAAGGTCAGTATTGTCTACTCAGACGGGCGGCTGCTCTCCAGGGTCTCAGGCAGAGGACTTTCACATCACCTGATATCTGATCCTTTTCACTGGAGATGCCAGGGATTGAACCCGGGGCCTTCTGCATGCCAAGCAGTTGCTCTTCCACTGAGCCACGACTCTTCCCCAGTTCACGTTGTTCTTTTCTGTCTCCTCCAATCTCAGCTTTCAGAAACAAAGGTCTTCACTGCTTCGACTGTTCCAGCTGAGAACCATGTGGCACCTGGCCAAAGGTATGTCTTCCATTTTTCCTGCTTTTCCGCTTTGGAGAAGCTAATCCCACAACCTGATTCAGTAGGCTCAAGTACTGCAATTGTTCCCTCTTAGAGAATCCTGTAATCGAATCCTGTAATCATTTTTGGAAATGTGTTGCATTAAAAAAGACCCTTTCCCCATAACAGACTAAGCCAGGATAATGCAGAAGAGCTCCAGGCATGTAATTACGTGAGCTCTTATTGTAAGGCCCCCGTGGGTTTCCCTTTAAATGTTTTGGTTCCCTTTAAGTGGTTTGAAAGCCAGGCCATAAATCCCAGGGGGCGGGGGTTGGGATATGCAAATGATAGCCAGACCACTTCTTTGTATGGAGTGATTAAAATGTGGAATTCGCTACCAGAGGATGTAGTGATGGCTACAGGAGCAGACGGTTTCATGTAGGGTAGGTCTATCTATGGCTACTAGCCAGGGCGAGTTAAGGGAACCTCCATCTCCAGTGGCACTAAACCTCTAAATCCCAGAGCCGGGAGGAAGGCCTCAGCTTCTATGAATGACTTGTTGGACCTCCAGAGGAACTGGTTGGCCCCTGTGTGAGAGAGGATGAGCAGTCGGGTTAGAACAGATTGCTGAGCAGTCGGGTTAGAACCGATAAAAGGAAGTCCTTCACCCTATGGCCACTATTTTTTTTTAGTGCCTTCACCCCAGTCTGAGTGTTGTGGGGTTTTCTTCAGAGGCCCTTCTTGATGTGGAGCAGATGAGCATGGGAGACGTGGTCTTTTCCGTGGTGGCGCTCTGGTTCTGGAAGGCCTTCCCCAGAGGCACTGGCCCACGCTCATCCTTCTTGTCTCTTACACACCACGTTGCAACTGTTTAAGAACATAAGAACCTAAGAGAAGCCAATGTCGGATCAGACCAATGGCCCATCCAGCCCAACGCTCTGTGTCACACAGTGGCCAAAAACACCAGGTGCCCTCAGGAGGTCCAGCAGTGGGGCCAGGACACTAGAATCCCTCCCACTGTTGCCCCCCCCCAAGCACTAAGAATACAGAGCATCCCTTGCCCCAGACTGGGAGTTCCTATCTATACCTTGTGGCTAATAGCCACTGAGGGACCTCTGCTCTATATGTTTATCTAATTCCCTCTTATAAGAACATAAGAGCAGCCAATGTTGGATCAGGCCAGTGGCCCATCCAGTCCAACACTCTGTCACACAGTGGACAATAACACCAGGCGCCATCAGGAGGTCCACCAGCAGGGCCAGAACTCCATAAGCCCTCCCACTGTGCCCTTCAAGCACAAAGAATACAGGGCATCACTTGCCCCAGACGGAGTATTCCATCTATATCTTGTGGCTAAGACCCACTGATGGACCTCTGCTGCATGGTTACCCATGTTTCATTCTCCTGAGTTTGTTACGGAGAATATATTTTTTCTTATCTCAGTGGTTATGATTTATTTGTTAGCCAGCTTGCAAATTTCCCTTGTGTTTAACAGGTAGGATGCCTCATCAGTATTTGTGCTCCCAGTTCCCAAGACTCGTCACCCCTAATCCAGCCTCTGTCCTGGAGTGCCGTGCCAAATAACCAGATGTTTTTTGTGGGGGCTGTGCCGAAAGTGCTGTTCGTTCTGCCAAATGGAGCTGGGGCCCTGCAGCTCTGTAGCACTTTTCGGATCTCTTTGGCGCAGCCTAATCCGAAGACTTTTCAGCCCCGGCAGCCACAAGGACGGTCTCGTGCTTTTCATACTTTTGGAAGGCAGCCATTTTCCATGTCAGTCCTGTGGCTTGGCACTTGGAGACCTTGCCCGAGCGGCCGTGGAACTTTCGTTACATGCTGAAATTACGCAAATCTAAATCTCTACCTCCCTCATGTTTTCCTGACTGGGCCTTCGTCCCACAATGAACTGCCTGCATCTCTTTAGTTGGCGGGTTTCCTCTTGAGCTAGATAAGGTGGGAGCATCTAACTACAGGCTTCGTTAAGTATGGGAGGATTAAAAAAAAAAAACCCAACAAATTAAATACTGTGGAGCAGACACCTGACAGGGATGCTTTAAGTGTTAAGATTTCCTGTTATGGCATTGGGTTGATCTATGATATTTTGAGTCCCTTTGAAGTCTGATTATCTCAGTGGTAGAGCATCGGCTTGGCATGCAGAAGGTCCCATGTTGAGTTCCTGGCATCTCCAGTTAAAGGATTTGGCAGTAGGCGATGTGGAAGACCGTGGAGGACTGCCGCTAGTCCGAGTGGACGGTACTGACCTCGATGGCCCAGTGGTCCGATTCAGTATAAGGCAGCTTCATATATCCGTGTAAGAATTAAGACCGTCAAATCCCTCCGGGTTGCCTGGAAACTGTTTACAACCATACTAATCGAGGCCCGAATAGAAGGAACATCTCAAATTAGAAAAGGTACCGCTGAGTCTAAAAAGATGCCTGTGTGGTTAAAAGGATGCCAGTGTGGCTAATGAACCGAGTCAAGGAAGCCATAACAAGCTGCAGGGAGGGGCTGTGGCTCAGTAGCGGAGCTTCTGCCAGGCACACAGGAGGTCCCAGGTTTGATCCCGGGCACCTCCAGATAAAAGGGTCAGACTGCAGGTGATGTGAAAGAGAGAGGGAAGCCGAGGGAGGAAGTCGCGGGCGGGCGTCGAGACTCTGGAGAAGTGCTGCCAGTCTGTACGGACCATACTGACCTCGAGGGACTGGTGCTCCGATTCAGTGTCAGGGAGCTTCAGGTGTCCATTTCACGTCTCAGCGGCCCTTTGCTTTTTGCTCTTGCAGCATAGATCTGGTGGCGCTGCTTCAAAAGCCCGGGACTTCCAGCCAAGAAACAGAGGCCAACTCCTTCGACCCCGCGCAGCAGCAAGGCTTTGGGCAAGCGCTCGTGTTTACGAATTCCCAGCACAACCCTCCGATGGCCTTAGGAGCTGGCAACACCGGTGCTGCTAACTCCTTTCCTCCACAGAGCCTGGTAAAGTCGCTCTTTTTGGCTCGTTAAAAGTGCCGAGTACTTTTACGGTTTGATCGATGATTTCCTTCATTGGGGGGGGGAAATAGGTGGATTCTGCAATATGCTGTCACATTGGGAGAAGTCCTGTACTCCACGCAGAAAGTCCTGGGTCCAGTCCCTCGCAGCTTCCATTTCTTAAAAGGATCTCGGGCAGCGGATGTTGGGGAAAGACCTTTCTGTGCTTGGAGGTCCTGGAGAGCCGCTGTCAGGCAGAAGAGGCAGTATCGCGCCAGACAGACCTGCGTATATAACGCTGGCACCGATTGGTTGTGAGGATAGCCTTCTTTCTGCATCCCCATCATGCCATTGCGTGCATGTACTAGGGTTGCCAACCTCCAGGTGAGACCTGGAGACCTCCCACCCTGGCAACTGATCTCCAGACGGCCGGTTCCCCCTGGAGAAGATGCCCTTTTTGGAGCATGGACTCCGTGGCCTCGCATGATGCTGAGGTTCCTCCCCGGGCTCCAGCCCCCCAATCTCCCAACCCAGACAGGGTTGCCACTTTCTAGAAAGTCAGGAAAATGAAAATTGGTCAGGGTAAGTCAGGGAAGTTGGTCTGAAGTCAGGGAAGTTGTGATTAAAATGTATTCAAGCCCGTGGGTCTTTGACCTGCCTGCTGCGAGAGCCTGATCTGTTCTTGTGGCAACTGGAATAGAGAAGGAGCAGAACACAAGTAGAACTCAGTGATGCCCTTTCCCAACCACTTTAGGTAGAACGTTTATATAATGTTTAGTGTACCTTTAAAGCAGTAACAAAAATGTTCTGTCATTTGTTAGCATTCAGAGTTTACTAGAATTGAAATTTGTATCTTGATGTAATTTTTGGTGCAGTTGCAAAACAGACGTTGCTGCAGTTAATGATGAAAGAAAAGCTGACATTAAATCTCTTTGACTAATATTTTTGCAGTTGAGACTTGTGTAGTTGTAGAGTGGAACCTTACCTTGCATGAATGCAATACGAGTCCCAGTGTCCCCTCTAAGATGAGTTAGTGTGAGCCAGCTCAGTTTTTTTAGCCTCCGGCTCACACATTCTTGTCTCAGCTCAGGGAGGATGGCTCTGGAGCAAACTAATTTATGCAGTAGCCAAACCGCTTGCTCACAGCTTTCATGCCAGTAGCTCACAAAGTAGAATTTTTGCTCACAAGACTCCACAGCTTAGAGGGAGCATTGACCTATTCATTTTTAAACTTGTGGTTATATTTGAATGGTGGTCAGGGAAATTGACAAATGTTGGTCAGGGAAAGTCAGGGAAATGAAAAATAAAATTCTAGTAGCAGCCCTGCCAGAGCTTGCAACCCTAATGTCCCCCCCCAAAAAAAAAATATGATGGGTATGTAGAAGCAAGGTAGTCCTTGCAAAGGTTAACCCTCTGTGGTTGCGGTTTTGCTCGTTAGAACTCCCCCCCTTTTTTTGCTTCCTACCTTGTTCCTCGTCAGCTGCTCATCTGGTCTATTTATATTTGATTGTCGAGAGAGGAGCCGATAATGCTCTCTGCATAGTAATCAACAAGCGTTGTTCATCAAGCACAGAGCCTTTCTGGACCGGAAGACTGTGATGTGGTATTCTTTCCAAGCACATATCTGATTGCTGCGTGTGGAAATCAATGACTTCTGAGTCTTCCGGCCTCACAGAGACCAGCTTGCTTGTCAGAACGAGTCCCAAGTTCCACGGTCCCCTCCTGTCATTACGTGCCTCGGACCGGTGATACACGTGGCAGTGGACAGAGTAACAGGCCAAACGGCCAGGCTCCTGCCCCTCAGGAAATTTGCAATCCAGATGTTTGCAGCCTAAAAGACGAGAGAAGAGGGAAGGCCCCCATGCAAATGTTTGACCGTAAGCTTAGGTTTTTGAGTGGGTAAAGATTGAGGTATTAAGCTAGAAAAAAGTGAAGACCCTCTGCCTTCGGGTAGGAAAAAGGCCATGAGGCTTGTAATGTCAGCGGGGACCATGGTCAGCCAACAGCCCTTGTACATTTCTTCTGATCGCTTTGCTGTCAGAAGAGCCTCTTTGGGGACGACCCATGGCTCAGTGGTAGAGCCTCTGCCTGAGACGCAGAAGGTCCCAGGTTCAATCCCCACTATCTCCACTAGTTGAAAGGACCAGGCAGCAGGAGATGTGAAAGATCTTTGCCTGAGACCCTGGAGAGCTGCCGCCAGTCTGAGCGGACAGTGCTGACCCTGATGGACCAAGGGTCTGATTCAGCATAAGGCAGACTCATGTGTCTGTATGTCTCTTGCCACTGGAGGACTTCTCATGCCAGTAAATGAGTCGGCCTTATCATGTAGTGGTGGGCAATGCTCCCTCTAAGCTGTGGAGTCCTGTGAGCAGAAATTCTACTCTCTGAGCTACTGGCATAAAAGTTGTGGGCCCCTTGCCAGGGTTTGGCTACTGCATAAATCAGTTTGCTCTGGAGCCCCATCCTTCCTGAGCGAAGACAAAAATGTGTGAGCCGGAGGCTAAAACACTGTGAGCTAGCTCACGCTAACTCATCTTAGAGGGAACACTGGTGGTGGGCAATGCTCCCTCTAAGCTGTGGAGTCCTGTGAGCAGAAATTCTACTTTGTGAGCTACTGGCCTTAAAGCTGTGAGCGAGCCATTTGGCTACTGCATAAATCAGTTTGCTCTGGAGCCCCATCCTTCCTGAGCTAGGACAAAAACGTGTGAGCCAGAGGCTAAAAAAAACCTGTGGGCTAGCGCACACTAGCTCAGCTTAGCGGGAACACTGGTGGTGGGAACAACCCTGTGGCTCCCAAGTCCCCCCCCCCCACTTGCTATTCTCCCTCGCCCGCTTCAAATGAAAACCTCGACAACAAACACTTTTAAAAAGTGCCGTTCTTAACAAGAAGGTTGCGCCCCCCCCCCAACTTGCTATTCTCCCTCCCCGCTTCAAATGAAAACCTCGACAACAAACACTTTTAAAAAGTGCCGTTCTTAACAAGAAGGTTGCGGAGGAGGCAAGCTGGGACTGAGTCACAAGGCGTCCTTTTCCTTCCTTCCTCAGACCACCTCCTGAGTCGCTAATCTGTCTGCGTGGTGGGGTGATGGCGGCAGATGGGAGCGCCATTCACCTGGCCTCACGCGATTCCTAGCAGACAGAAGGACTGACTCAGTCCCCGCGTGGCAGGAGATGCAGGGGGCCCAGGTGGTCACACGGCAATGAGAACCCTCCACAAAGACATGCATGCTCATCTGAAATTCTCTCCAGTGGTGGGAGGTGGGGCGAGGTGGGATCAACCCCTACCTGGTTTTGGTCATTATGAGCAGTGTTCCCTCTAAGCTGAGTTGGTGTGAGCCAGCTCCACAGTTTTTTAGCCTTCGGGTCACACATTTTTGTCTTGGCTCAGGAAGGAGAGCTCCAGAGCGAACCAGTGTTCCCTCTAAGCTGAGTTAGTGTGAGCCAGCTCACAGTTTTTTAGCCTCCGGCTCACACATTTTTGTCTTGGCTCAGGAAGGAGGGCTCCAGAGTAAACCAGTGTTCCCTCTAAGCTGAGTTAGTGTGAGCCAGCTCACAGTTTTTTAGCCTCCGGCTCACACATTTTTGTCTTGGCTCAGGAAAGAGGGCTCCAGAGCAAACCAGTGTTCCCTCTAAGCTGAGTTAGTGTGAGCCAGCTCCACAGTTTTTTAGCCTCCGGCTCACACATTTTTCTCTTGGCTCAGGAAAGAGGGCTCCAGAGCAAACCAGTGTTCCCTCTAAGCTGAGTTAGTGTGAGCCAGCTCACAGTTTTTTAGCCTCCGGCTCACACATTTTTGTCTTGGCTCAGGAAAGAGGGCTCCAGAGCAAACCAGTGTTCCCTCTAAGCTGAGTTAGTGTGAGCCAGCTCCACAGTTTTTTAGCCTCCGGCTCACACATTTTTCTCTTGGCTCAGGAAGGAGGGCTCCAGAGCAATGTTCCCTCTAAGCTGAGTTAGTGTGAGCCAGCTCCACAGTTTTTTAGCCTCCGGCTCACACATTTTTGTCTCGGCTCAGGAAGGAGG